>NC_077227.1:92856499-93136499 GCF_027887165.1 Monodelphis domestica
AGTCATTTCCCTTTTCTTGACCCAATTCCCTCACCTCTGTAATATGTAAGGGATGAGACTTAGTGATCTCTAATGTCCCTCCTACCAGTAAGAAACTCTCTAAATATTCTTCTTTTTCAATGTAAAATTTAAAAACTTTTATTCTGTTTATTCCAGTAGAATATAAGCTCCTTGAGGACAAGGACTGTTTTCATTTTTGCCTTTCTATCCCCAGGAACTAGTACAGTATCTGGTATATAGTATGAGCAAAGAGAGAATTAAGTAAGACTTGTGTAATTAAGTGAACTTATGAGACTCACACAGTATGTTAAGGGAATGGATAAAGTCAGGAGTCAAGTCTTCTGTACCTCCTCATCAAATCAATTCTCGTTAGACTATAATTATCAATATCACCATAACCACCACCACCACCACCACCTTCCCCTCAAAGCCCAAGACATAGTCCATGTGATAAAGGGATAAGTAAGTACCAGCAAAATAGAAACAAAATGCTATTAACCAGCATGACAGGGTATAGGAACTTTGTGAGTCCTAAGACTGTTAAAGTAGTTGTGAAGGCTTATTAGAACCCTGAAAAACTAGACAATAGGACTCTGATGAAACATTGATCAGGTTAGCACACCATTCAGTGTGATGTAATTGCTCCTCAGAAGGAAAGAAATAGACATGATGACTTCAATTTCCAGACTGATCCTGCTTGACACCATCACAATCATCAGCTTGACACCTAGGACATGGGAAGGGGTGCTCCTTCATTTTCTAGTAATAGGAGATGGTAAGTTTCAAGCAAAAAATCCTAAATAACAATACTTCACCTGAGAGAGATCACTTCAGATAGCATTGAATCATGAGTGTAAATGAAATGGAACCCTTGCCTAGATACACTTGGATAGTTTCTACAAAAATAACCAATTGACCAGTGGAATTGCTTGTTGGCCCTGGGAATGGGGAGAAAAAAAGAGGAGGGAAAGAAAATGAATCATGTAAACATGGAAAATATTTTAAAAATCAAATCAAATTAATTTTTTTTTCAAAACACCCAGTTGATGTTATATCTCTATGGGAAATTGGGATTCCTGATTGGTCAAGGGACCTCTGAACCTATAATGCCATGTAAATATAAGAATATGTGACTTTGAGTTGTTGAGGAGACTTCAGGGAAGAGATTTGGAGAAGTGGAAAGAGACTCTAACAGGAGCTCCTGGAACTACAGACATGTGTGAAAGTCAGTACCCCTGACATCCTCCTTGACTCCCAAAGTCTACACCCCCAGAGACTACTAAGGGCAAACTTCTTGGGTGAGATTATTCTCTCATTGATTGAGTTAAAATTTCAACTTGCTCCTGAGTTGCAATACTCTCTGACTCTTTTGGGTAATAACACCTAACTTAATATGTATTATGTCCCTAATTATATATTAATGTTTGTTTAGAAAAATATATTTTTTACCATTAATGATTATATTTGGATTAACAAGTGTTTGGTGGGAAAGGAGCTGAGCTTGCCAAGACTAAGCTATTATTTTCCTGGTGTGGGGCAGGACAACTTCCCAATCAAAAAAATAGAGAGTTACTTTATGCTGAACCTCAGAAGAGTACTGAACTCCTAAATAATAAATATGTTATTTATGATAGATAAATGATAGATTGATAAATGACTGATAGAGACATATACACTTCTACCACCAATATCAGTCCTGACAATAGGAGAATAAAGGAATAATTTCCCAATCACCACTGTCCTACTTTTCACAAAGCCAGAAATCCCAGTATCCCTCATAGATGGAGAATTGGGCATTCCACACTATAACCATCCAAATAGATCCCTGTAGCGTGGTCCATCTCTTAAAGACCTAAAGACAGAAATTCCTTCATTATGTTCTGATACCATATCATAACAAAAAATGAAAACAGATCTTGCCAGTTATATATGAGAGCTTTAGTCAATACTGCAGTCAGCTCCAAGTAAGACAGCAATATAAGTGGATCAATGCAGGGGAACCATAAGGCATAACTTCATTTCTAAACCTAGGTTAAATTAAATGAGTGGAAATTGAGGAGTTAATACAATCTGAAGAGGGGAAAGTTGAAGACTGAAGACACTGAAAATCTTCATTGTAACAACCAACTGCACCAATTCTATCTAATAAAAAATGGATGATAAATACTATACCTGTGCCACAGATGATTTTCAAGAGGAGTGGTCATATTGAAACTGGAAGTTTTTAAAAGCTCTTCTTGATCTTGATAGCATAAATTCAATTAGTAAAACAATACCAACAAAACAGAGTAATTTTTAAAATCTGATATTTAATATAACCATTGTGAATGAATATATTCTTTCACAAGAGCTGACAAAGAGAATTTAAAAAAAAAATCAGAACCTGTACACAATGGAATAGGCAGCAGCTAATACCACTGTAAGGACCATAAGAGAAAAAGCTGACCTATGAAGGAATACTCCTTTTTTAAAATGTTATTTTTATATGCATTCAGTTATCTCTCCCTCTACTTTGTCCCACTCTGACTAAATAATACAAAAAACTTCTCATGAGAATATGCATATCAAGGAAAACAAATCCCCACATTGGCCATATATATAATTCTACAATTCAAGGAAATGGAAAAATGGGTGGCATGCTTTGCCTGAAGCCCTTAGATGTTGTAGTTTATCATCGCATTTATTAGAGTTCAAAAGACTTTCAAAGTTGTTGTTGTTTTCTTTATAATGGTGTTATTGCATAAATTATACTCCTTATTCTTCCTCAGAAAGGTCACAGAGGTCTTTCCAGTTTTCTCTGAAACCATCTATTTTGTGATTTCTTACAACTCAATAACATTCTATTATATTCATGTGCCACAATTTTTTAGCCATTCCCCCATAAGTGAATACCCTTTAGTTTTCAGTTCATGGCTACCACAAAAAGAATTGCTGTGAATCTATTTATGGTCTTTCTCTTAAAGAATACTAAGGACAAGTATCAAACACAACCATGAAATAAATGACTTGAAAAAGCTATTAAAGAGATGCAAAAAGAAGCATAAGAAGATGTTGCCAATATCTAGTTAATTTGCCCAGTAGAAAACATAAACATCACATAATATTTTTAAAGGTCAAAAAAATTTGAGGACAACATACAGAAAACAAAGGGTTACCAGAAATATAGATTCTCATAATCAACCATTAAAAGTAAAGTTAAATGAGTAAAGTGATATACAAGGAGTCAAAGCAATTTTAAAAATTGAATTTTGATTTTTTTAAAACTTTACTACAATGGCTTGTGAAGCAAAAAAAATTAAAGGAGAAAGAAAATGTCCAAAGAAGAGGATTTTTAAAACATCTGATTGTCTCTATATGGTTATAAGAAGTCCAACATAAAGAAATTGCAGATTGGTTCAAATGCAGAGTAGAAATACTATTAATATGGCTAATGACAGAACAATTATATCAAGAGGGGATAACAAATTATCTTATTAGCAAAATGAAGAATTATAGAATCAGATAGACTTATTGGCTCAAATACTTCACAAAGAAATGAATTATTTGCCTAATTTTACCAGTTTCTTCTTAGGGCAGCTAGGTGGAAAAGAGGACAGTGTACTGGACCTCAAGTCAAACCTTAAAGTCGTGTATAAAGGCTAGTTATCAATACTAGATACAACCTTGATTCCATATTTCTTATTAAAAAAGGTCAGATATTTACCTCAAACAAATATAGAAACACTAATGGCCCTTGCATGTAGGGGCCAATTATGTGCTTATACAGTTTGGTACAAATTATTCACAGTTTTTATAACTAAAAAAAAAAATCAACTCCACAAACATTCATAAGAAAACAATATATTGACTGAGGAACAAAAAAAAAGCCTTTAAGGGTAATTATGGAACAAAACATTTGAAAATGCCATATTTATGCTACAATTATTGACTAGACAAAGTCTTTAATTCAGTTCTATACTCATGCCTTGGCTTATTCACATTCTACAAATGTATAACAGGCACCCAAGTGTAACAAGAACCCTAGAGCATTTGTGTTCCTGGAGACAAGTATTGTCTATTTAAAACATGCCACTGGGGGGAAGGTAGGTGGCCTAGTGGCTCAAGAGAGGCCAAGAGACGAGAAGTCTTGGGTTCAAATTTCAGATATTCTCTAGCTGTGTAACCCTGGGAAAGTCACTGAACCCCCATTGCTTAGTCCTTACCATTATTCTGCCTTGGAACCAATACACAGTATTGATTCTATGACAGAAGGAAAGGGTTCAATAAAAAACATTACCAACAAAACAATGATGTGAAGTACATTTGGTATTATATATATATGTATATATATATATAATTTTAGGGCCAAATTTTAAGCTATTTATAGTACCATCTTAAATACATCATCAGGCAGCTAGAGTACAAAGCCTGAAGTCAGGAAGACTCATCTTCACAAATTCAAAGATGCCCTCAGATACTTACTGGTTGTATGACCCTGGGAAAATCACTTGACCCTGTTGGTCTTAGTTTCCTCATCTGTAAAACAATCTAGAAAAGGATATGGCAAACCACTCCAGGATCTTTGCCAGAAAACCCCAACTGGAGTCCTACCTTCTGCAAGAAGCCTCTCCTGTCTCCTCCTCCCTACTCAGTCCCTACCACTGAGGTTACTTCTAATTTTCTTTCTGTATATCTTGTATATACATAATTTGTATGCTGTTTCCCCTATTAGAAGAGGAGCTCAGAAAACCATACTAAGTTCCCTACAAATTTATTTTACATAATCTCTACTGGTCTCTAATCGTAGCAAAGCAATCCTTTAAAACTTCCCAAATTAATTCACTGACACCACAGAGGTCATTCCAAGTCTTTTCATCCCTCCTCAAACTTCCCACAGGTCCCTTCCCCTCTACTCTCTCATCTGAGAACCTTACCTCATATTTCACTGAAAAGATTGAGGTTCTTCAGAGAGATGCCCCTCTTCTACCCTTCTCCTCTTCTCACATCACTCAGATGTTTTCTGCCTCTCTCCTTGCCTTCACACATTTCAAATGAAGAGGTACCCTTCTCTTTGCAAGTGAAAACCTCTCAGCATGCATAAGATCCCATTTCATCCTGTTTTCTTTTCATTATATTGCCCCTTCCATCATTACTACTTGCTCATTAATTTTCAATCACTCCCTGTCTACTGGTTGCTTCCCTACTGCCTCCAAGCATGACTATGTCTCTGTCATTCTCAGAGGAAAAAAAGTAATAATAACCTGACTCGGTCTGTCCAACCCTGCTATTTAATTTTCTATCTCTTTTCCTTTTATGCCTAGATCCTTGAGAAGGATGTCCACAACAGGTAGTTCTACTTCTTTTCATCTCATTCTCTTCTTCACGCTGGCTCTTACCTAATTCCACCACAACTGCTCTCTCCAATGTTACCATCAACATCTTAATTGCCCAATCTAATGACCTTTTCTCAACCTTCATCCTTCCTGACCTCTCTATAACCTTCAATATTGTCAATCAATCTCTTCTCCTTGATATTCTTATCTCTAGGTTATTATGACACAGTTCTCTCCTCATTCTACTCCTACATGTCTGACCACTCCTTCTCTCATCCTTTTGCTGAATATTTATCTACATCATACCTGTCAATAATGGGGATTGCCCAAAACTTTGTCTTCAACCCTCTTGTCTTTTCTATATTGCTTTTGTTGGTGGTCTCATCAGGTCTGATAAGTCTAAGTATCTTCTTTATGCAGAAGACCCTCAAATCTACTTATTTAGTTCTAACTTCACTCTTGGACTCCTCTTGCATTGCCAATTGCTTTTAAGACATCTCAAACTGGATGTCCTATAGACACTTAAACTCAACATGTCCAAAACTGAACTCATTACCTCTCTCCCAAAACTCTCTTTCCCCTAATTTTCCTATTCCTGACAAGAGTACACTATCTTCCCAGGCATCGAGGCTCAAAATTTAGACATCATCCTCTGCTCCTCATTGTCTCTCATCACCACCTCCAAACAGTGGTTGGGTCTTACCATTTCTCCCTTTGTGATAATCCTCCTACCTTTGTAACATCCTCCTTTGTAACATCCTCTCCTCCCTTCTCTCCTATGACACTGCCACCATTTTTCAAGCTGTCATTACCTCACACTAGGACTAATGCTCTCCCTATCTCAATTCTATCCACACTGTAATCTACCTTCCATTTACCTGCCAAATTGATCTTCCTAAAGTTCAGGTTCTATCATCCCTCTACTCAGTCAACACTAGTGACTCTCTATACCCCCACATAAAATCCTCTGTCTAACTTTCAAAGACATTCAAAATCTGGCCCATTTCTACTTGTCTGTTCTTTTTACATCTTACTCCTTTCCACACACTCTGTGTTGCAGTGACCCTGATCTCCTTGTTGTTCTTTGCACAGCACACTCCATCTCCTGACTCCATGTGTTTTCACTGGAATACTCTTCCTCCTTACCTCTGTCATCTGGCTTCCATAGCTTCCTTCAAATTCAAGCTAAAAATCTCATCTAGGAAAAACCTTTCCCAGGCTTCCCTAATTTTAATGCCTTCCTACTGAGACTAGCCCCAGTTTATTCTGCATATATCTTGTTTGTACATAGTTTTTAAATGTTGTCTACCCTCATTAGTTGTGACTCATTTTTTAAGAGAAAAAAACTCATTTTTTCCCTTTTGTATCTCCAGCATTTAGTGCAATGCCTGGCACATAGTAAGACCTGAATAAATACTAGACTGACTGACTCCTTGAGGTCAGGTACAGTTTTTATCTTTCTTTATATTCCTGGTACATAAGGGTTGAATAAATTCTTTCTGACTTGACTTGAACTACAAAAAGAAGTCACTTTGCCTCCCAGTGTAATAGTCTGCAGAACATTAAAGATAAAAGAAAAATAGTGGGATAACAACTTGCCTCAGGACAATTTCTATTTCAACTGCATTGAAAAGATGGGGATGAGATGGTAATAATAATAATAGCTCCCATTTCTATGATGCTTTATGGTTTACACAAGCACTTTCACGGAATCTTAGAGTTGAAAGGGTCATGACAAAGTAAAGATGACAATAAAGGTGTTCTTTTCAAATCCCTTCATGAATTATGAATTTGTTCTACAAAATTCCAACAATGGTCAATCAGTCCCACTAGAAGACCTCCAAAAATAAGAAACTTGCTAACCAAACAATCAATCCATTTCATTTTTAGTTAAGTTGAATTATCATTAGGAAATTTATCTTTACATTGTTAAAAACTGCCCCCTCCAAAAACCCGTCTTCCTCTATAGCTAAGAAAAATAAGTCTAATCCTTATTCATATGACAATTCTTTAGATATTTGTAGGAATTGTTTATGTTTTCTCATCTTCTTTAAGATACATATTCTCAATTCTTTTAACCAATTTTTACATGACACAATGTCAAATTAACCTCTTATGGAACTATTCTAGCTTGTCAATGTCTTTTCTGAAATATACAATCAGAACTGCACATCACAGTCCATGATCGAGTATAACATGCCAATCATATCCCTCATTTTATACATACTTGCATTCCTGTAGCTGATTAAGGCAGACTACATACACTGTTTTACTTTCATCATGATTTCTACTTGCAATTTGTTGTTGTTGAGCCATTTTTAGTTGTGTCTGATTCTTTGTGACACCATTTGAGGTTTTCTTGGCAAAGACACTGGACTGGTTTGCCATTTCCTTCTCCAGCTCTTTTTCCAGATGAAAGAACAGGTTTAAGTGTCAAACAGGGTTATGTGACTTGCCCAAGGTCACACAGCTAGTAAGTATTTGAGAAGAGATTTGAACCCTGAAAGATGAATGTTATTAACTCCAAGCCCAGCACTCCATTCAGTATAACACCTAACTGTCCCAATCTACTTGTTACATATGAGCAATTTGTTCTACTACTATAATGGCAAGAGGAGAAAATAGTAACTCCTATAGACATTTGAGAGAAAGAAATCTTTTTTTTCTTTTTTCATGTTGTTGAAGCTAGAATGATATGGAATCAGGAAAGCTCCACAAAACTCTACTTATAATAAAGTAGTTTGTTTCTTTAGTGTCTTGTGAGATAAAGACGATAACTTTTAAGATTTGAGAGAGTCATGTGGGAGAAACCAGACCAATTGCCTAATGATATCCCCAGTCTGCCTCCTGAAATGTCTTGATAGTGACACTGTCAGGGCAAATTATAGTTCCTTGTGAGGGTCAAGCTGATTACTCTGGTCCAGTTCTAAACAATCCTGATGGATTTCCTGTCTGATCAGGCTGACTGAAAAGCCTTTGAGAACTAGTTCCATAAAAAGTTCCACAAAGTATATTTCCAGAATATACCATAAACATAGCTCTAGAATGGCATAAGATTTTAGAGATTACTACCAAATGAATGTAAAAAGATATGATGAGCTCATCCCACTATTACATGATTCCTTCTAGCTGAGTGGACTATTTCTCCCAAAGAGTTTCCAAAGCTCTAGTCCAAAGCAGTAAATATGTATGTGTTTATATGGGTAGATATATATTATACATATATATATTTATATTTCAGATCTGGGTCTCTAAGTGTGTCAACAAATCACAGATCATACTAGATGGCAAATTCAAGCAATTGCTTCAAAGTTCATAAAGCCATTTAGGTGATTGCAAGCCAAGTTCTGGACTACTATCTGACTCATCAAAAATATACATAAAAATAAACTACTGGTATCTCTGATTTCTTTCCTCAGTAAAGCTGTATAGCGGGGTCATATCTCTACCCATGTTTCATTTGGTAGTCTGCACATAGTCTCATAGCACTGTTATGCTCCTTCTTTTTGCTGAGCACTGGGAATGAAGTTAGAAGACCTGATTTCTAATTACATGACATTTTTTTTGTTCATCCAAAATCCAATATCAGATATTTACTCTGTGACCTTGGACAAGTCATTTAACTCCTCTGTGCCACAGTTTCTTTATCTATGAAATGAGAGGATTGTACTCAATAGTCCCCGATGTCCCTTTCAGGCTCTAAATAAATGATCATATATGATTTTTTTTTCCTTATCTGTAAAATGGTAGTGTTATTTCTCACAATACCAACTTCACTGGGCTGTGGTAAAGAAATTGTTCCATAAAACTGGAACCATTCTATGATTATAAGTTTCAAGTGACTGACCCAAATTGTTCCAGCATAGATTTTTTAAAACCTATATAAAAATCTAGAGCTGCTCTTTGGCTCAGTGGATAGATAGATGAAGACACACCTTTAAGAGTTCAAATCTGGAACTTCCGGGTAATCATGGCTGCAATCTAGACGCCACACGCTTCCTCTCCCCAGCACCGAACGAAATAAGACTACATCAAAGGAGCATAAAAATCACCTTTGGAGGAACAGAAGGACACCCCAGTACTCCTCAGAGGCGAAGGTACCTGGGGCTTGAACATTTCCACACTATAATAAGGAGGAAAAGCTTGCACAGAAAAGTGAACTGAGCTGCCCTTCCCCCACCAAACTCCCCCACCAAACCAGAGTGAGCTACCTGAGCGCTCACCGAGACAGCAAGTGAGTGAGGAATGTCTCTGTCTGGGGGTGGGGGGGGCACTCCAGGGTCCTTGGGATCTGGGGACTGCCAGGAAAAAAAGTCTCAGGGTGGTTTCACTGGAGAACCCGGCGCTGAGCAGGGGGGTCAGCAGAGCTGTACTTGGGGCGGCTGCGCTGAACATCTCTGCGGAGCTAAACACCAGGGGTGGACCACACGTTGATTATCTGGGCGGAGCTGAACACCTGGGCAGTGTGGCTGTGATCAGGGACCCAGCACTCTAAGAAACCTTGGAGGCTGGGAATAACTAGTCTGAAGCAACCTAAATTCACAGAAAAACCGCCCATATAACCCAGACCCCAGACCAAAAAGGAAAGGGGAATAAAACCACCAAAGGGATGGCTCACATGGCCCAAAATCAAGCCTCCAGGAAGAAAGGGGGAAAAGTGACTATTGAAAACTTTTATGATGGAAGTACCCAAGGAAAAGAGGAGAATGAGGAGGAAATCCAAAAAAAAAAAAATCAGAACATGCCTCCCAAAATGGAAACTATCAAAAAGCACTGGAAGATCTCAAACTGGAACTTATCCAAAAGATGGAAACCTGGGAAGAAAAATGGGAGAAAGAGATCAGCAGTCTGACAGATAAGACTGCTCAATTGGAAAAAGAACTCGAAGCATCCAATAGAAGGGCAGACAAGGCTGAAAAGCAAAACCAGTCCCTAACGACCATAATTAAACACCTCGAAGAAAGCGAGATGATAAAACAGCAAGAATCAATAAAGCAAACCCAAAAAATTAATGAATTAGAAGAAAACATAAAATATCTCACTGAGAAGGTCACAGATCTCGAAAATAGAGGGAGAAGAGAAAACCTCTGAATTATCGGTCTCCCAGAAAAACCAGAGATAAACAATAAACTCGATATTATTCTACAGGAGATTATAAAAGAAAATTGCCCTCACGTTCTGGAGCAAGGAGACAAAATAGAAATAGAAAGGATTCATAGAACATCTTCTATACTAAATCCCCAAAAGACAACCCCTAGGAATGTAATTGCCAAATTCAAGAGCTTCCAAGAAAAGGAGAAAATCCTACAAGAAGCCAAGAAGAGGAGCTTCAGATATAAGGGGGCTCCCATAAGGATCACACACAACTTAGCGGCTAACACACTAAGAGACCTCAAAGCATGGAACACGATATTTAGAAAGGCAAGAGAGCTGGGTCTCCAAATCAACTACCCAGCAAAACTGACTATATACTTCCAGGGGAAAGTATGGGCATTCAACAAAATAGAAGATTTCCAAGCATTTGCTAAGAAAAGACCAGAGTGTGGAAAGTTCTATATCCAAGCACAGAAGCAAGAGAAACATGAAAAGGTAAATATGAAAGAAAGGGAAAAGGAGATAAATCTTATCTTTTTGTTTAAGTCAAACTCTCTTCTATAAGGACTACATTTACATCAAATTATATATATATTAATATGTGGGGAAAATGTTTTGTGTAACCCTCATAAATTGTAGCATCATAAGAGTAGTTAGAAGAAACATGCATAGGGAAATATTGGGGCATTAAGAAGATTTGGGGAAAGTGGGGGCAAAGAAAGGAAAAGGGAGGGGGGAACCATCGATAATACCAAGATTAACTTCAAGAAATAGGGGGGACTCAATAGAATAATCTTTCCCATATAAAGATACACATGGGAAGGGGAGGGGAAGAACTCTCATATGAAAAGGAGAGGAAGAAAGCGTGAAGTGGAATTACTTAAACCTTACTCTCAGTGAAAGCAAATCTGAGAGGGAAGAACATCTAGATCCAGTGGGATCCTGAATTCTATCTTATCCATTAGGGCAAGAAAGAAAGGAAAATTAAGGAGGGGGAAGGAGGAGGGAGTATAAAAGGGGAGGGAAGGAGAGGGGGGAGGTGAAGGGAGCATAAAAAGGGAGGGTCTAGAAAGAGAAGCATCTCAAGGGAGGGGACTAGGGGGACTGACCTAAAGTAAATCACTGGTTCAAAAGGAGAAAGCTAAAGAAGAAAGGTCAGAACTAGGGGAAGATATCAAAATGCCAGCGAATCCACAAATGACAATCATAACTTTGAACGTGAATGGGATGAACTCACCCATAAAACGTAGACAAATAACAGATTGGATTAGAACCCAAAACCCTACCATATGTTGTCTTCAAGAAACACAAGAAAACAAGAGACGGGTTGACACTCACAAGGTTAGAATTAAAGGTTGGAGTAAGAACTTTTGGGACTCAACTGATAGAAAGAAGGCAGGAGTTGCAATCATGATGTCTGACAAAGCCAAAGCACAAACAGGCCTGATCAAAAGGGATAGGGAAGGTAAATATATTCTGCTAAAAGGGAGTATAGACAATGAGGAAATATCACTAATCAACATGTATGCACCAAATGGTATAGCATCCAAATTTTTAATAGAGAAACTAGGAGAATTGAAGGAGGAAATAGACAGTAAAATCATATTAGTGGGAGACTTGAACCAACCACTATCAAATTTAGATAAATCAAACCAAAAAATAAACAAGAAAGAGGTAAAAGAGGTGAATGAAATCCTAGAAAAATTAGAGTTAATAGACATATGGAGAAAAATAAATAGGGACAAAAAAGAATACACCTTCTTTTCAGCACCACATGGCACATTCACAAAAATAGATCATACACTAGGTCATAGAAACAAGGCACTCAAATGCAGAAAAGCAGAAATAATAACTTCAACCTTTTCAGATCACAAGGCAATAAAAATATTGATTGGCAAGGGTACATGGAGACCCAAATCAAAAATTAATTGGAAATTAAATAACATGATACTCCAAAATCAGATAGCTAGAGAAGAAATCATAGAAACAATTAAAAATTTCGATGAAGAAAATGACAACGGCGAAACATCCTTTCAAACCTTATGGAATGCAGCCAAGGCAGTACTTAGAGGAAAATTCATATCCCTGAGTGCATATATTAACAAATTAGAGAGGACAGAGATCAAGGAATTGGAAATGCAAATCAAAAAACTTGAGAATGAACAAATTAAAAACCCCCAGAAGAAAACCATACTAGAGATCCTAAAAATTAAGGGAGAAATTAAGAAAATTGAAATCTATAGAACTATTGAACTAATAAACAAGACTAGAAGCTGGTACTTTGAAAAAACAGACAAAATAGACAAAGTACTGGTCAATCTAATTAAAAAAAGGAAAGAAGAAAGGCAAATTAACAGCATCAAGGATGAAAAGGGGGATATCACCTCCAATGAAGAGGAAATTAAGGCAATCATTAAAAACTACTTTGCCCAACTATATGGCAATAAATATACCAACCTAGGTGATATGGATGAATATTTACAAAAATATAAATTGCCTAGACTAACAGAAGAAGAAATAGTTTTCTTAAATAATCCCATATCAGAAAAAGAAATCCAACAGGCCATCAAAGAACTTCCTAAGAAAAAATCCCCAGGGCCTGATGGATTCACCAGTGAATTCTATCAAACATTCAGAGAACAGTTACTCCCAATACTATACAAGCTATTTGACATAATAAGCAAAGAGGGAGTTCTACCAAACTCCTTTTATGACACAAACATGGTACTAATTCCAAAGCCAGGCAGGCCAAAAACAGAGAAAGAAAATTATAGACCACTCTCCCTAATGAATATAGATACAAAAATCTTAAATAGGATACTAGCAAAAAGACTCCAGCAAGTGATCAGAAGGGTCATCCACCATGATCAAGTAGGATTTATACCAGGGATGCAGGGATGGTTCAACATTAGGAAAACTATCCACATAATTGACCACATCAACAAGCAAACCAACAAGAACCACATGATTATCTCAATAGATGCAGAAAAGCCTTTGATAAAATACAACACCCATTCCTATTAAAAACACTAGAAAGCATAGGAATAGAAGGGTCATTCCTAAAAATAATAAACAGTATATATCTAAAACCATCAATTAATATCATCTGCAATGGGGATAAACTAAATCCATTCCCATTAAGATCAGGAGTGAAACAAGGATGCCCATTATCACCTCTATTATTTGACATTGTATTAGAAACACTAGCAGTAGCAATAGAGAAGAAAAAGAAATTGAAGGCATCAAAATAGGCAAGGAGGAGACCAAGTTATTGCTCTTTGTGAATGACATGATGGTCTACTTAAAGAATCCTAGAGATTCAACCAAAAAGCTAATTGAAATAATCAACAACTTTAGCAAAGTCGCAGGATACAAAATAAACCCACATAAGTCATCAGCTTTTCTATATAATTCCAACACAGCTCAGCAGCAAGAACTAGAAGGAGAAATTCCATTCAAAATTACCCAAGACAAAATAAAATACTTAGGAATCTATCTCCCGAGACAAACACAGGATCTATATGAACACAACTACAAAACACTTTCCACACAACTAAAAATAGACTTGAACAATTGGAAGAACATTAACTGATCATGGGTAGGACGAGCCAATATAATAAAAATGACCATCCTACCCAAACTCATCTATCTATTTAGTGCCATACCCATGGAACTTCCAAAAATTTTTTTTACTGATTTAGAAAAAAACATAACAAAGTTCATTTGGAAGAACAAAAGATCAAGGATATCCAGGGAAATCATGAAAAAAATACAAAGAAAGGGGGTCTTGCAGTCCCAGATCTCAGACTATATTACAAAGCAGTGGTCATCAAAACAATTTGGTACTGGCTAAGAGACAGAAAGGAGGATCACTGGAATAGACTGGGGGCAAGCAACCTCAGCAAGACAGTATATGATAAACCCAAAGATCCCAGCTTTTGGGACAAAAATCCACTATTTCATAAAAACTGCTGGGAAAATTGGAGGACAGTGTGGGAAAGATTAGGCTTAGATCAACACCTCACACCCTACACCAAGATAAATTCAAAATGGGTGAATGACTTGAACATAAAGAAGGAAACTATATGAAAATTAGGCTAACACAGAATAGTATACATGTCAGACCTTTGGGAAGGGAAAGACTTCAAAACCAAGCAAGAATTAGAAAGAGTTACAAAATGCAAAATAAATAATCTGGATTACATCAAATTAAAAAGTTTTTGTACAAACAAAACCAATGTAACCAAAATCAGAAGGGTAGCAACAAATTGGGAAACAATCTTCATAAAAACCTCTGACAAAGGTTTAATTACTCAAATTTATAAAGAACTAAATCAATTGTACAAAAAATCAAGCCATTCTCCAACTGACAAATGGGCAAGGGACATGAACAGGCAGTTCTCAGCCAAAGAAATCAAAACTATTAATAAGCACATGAAAAAGTGCTCTACATATCTTATAATCAGAGAGATGCAAATAAAAACAATTCTGAGGTATCACCTCACACCCAGCAGATTGGCTAACATGACAGCTATGGAAAGTAATGAATGCTGGAGGGGATGTGGCAAAGTAGGGACATTAATTCATTGCTGATGGAGTTGTGAATTGATCCAACCATTCTGGAGGGCAATTTGGAACTATGCCCAAAGGGCAATAAAAGAATGTCTGCCCTTTGATCCAGCCATAGCACTGCTGGGTCTGTACTCCAAAGAGATAATGGACAAAAAGACTTGTACAAAAATATTCATAGCTGCGCTCTTTGTGGTGGCCAAAAATTGGAAAATGAGGGGATGCCCATCAATTGGGGAATGGCTGAACAAATTGTGGTATATGTTGGTGATGGAATACTATTGTGCTAAAAGGAATAATAAAGTGGAGGAATTCCATGGAGACTGGAACAACCTCCAGGAAGTGATGCAGAGCTAGAGGAGCAGAACCAGGGAAACATTATACACAGAGATTGATACATTGTGGTACAATCGAAGGTGATGGACTTCTCCATTAGTATCAATGCAATGTCCCTGAACAATCTGCAGGGATCTTAAAAATACTACCCACAAGCAGAGGATAAACTGTGGGAGTAAAAACACCGATGAAAAGTAACTGCTTGACTATAGGGTTGGAGGTGATAAGACTGAGGAGAGATTCTAAATGAACACTATAATGCAAATTCCAACCACAGGGAAATGGGTTTGAGTTAAGAACACATGTGATAACCAGTGGAATCATGGGAGAGGAAAAGGGGGGGGAAGGGCGGGGGGAGGAAGAAAAGAAAATAATCTTTGTTTCCAGTGAATAATGTATGAAAACGACCAAATAAAATAATGTTTAAAATTAAAAAAAAAAAGAGTTCAAATCTGGTCTCAGACACTAGCTATGTAACCCTGGGCAAGTCATTTGACTCTGGTTGCCTGGATATTCCCATCTGTAAAATGAGCTAGAGAAGGAAATGGCAGACCACTCTACTGACAAGAAAACCCCAAATGGGATCACAAAGAGTAAGAATATGACAGAATAACAAGGGTCTATGAAAAACTATATAACATTAACGATACATAAAGTCATCATGGAGAGCTAGCACATAGCAAGGCACATCGATCACCCCTTCTAAGTTAGGAAAGAACCCCAGATATGGGTTTACTTAATGCTTGGTGCTCTTGAAAACAAAGAACATATAACATAAAGGTTTGCTGAAGGGATAATTCTTACAAGAATAATACTGCCAGCCTCCCAGGCATATTGCCAGTCTATGAACAAATGGTTTAAAGAGAAAACGTTATTATAAAGCCATTAATTTTTCATTTATTTTTCTCATTATGGTGGATAAGAGATGGAACATGGAAAGGCTACTGCTGCTCAGATAATGACCTCTTGCAAATCCCTTAAACTGGTTGTTAGGAGTCACCAATGCTGATGGTGGGGGTTGCTTCCCTTGCTTCTTTTACTGACCGAGAGAGGAGTTGCTTTGTGATTTAAGTGCTTTAAAACTTGGGGAGCCTCATTAGTATGAGCAACAACGTAATATATTCAGGTTTCATGCCCCTTAATACCATCCAGGGCAGATGCTAGAGGCTATCATCACCGCCCATTACACCAAGTAATGAAGCCCATTAATCAGTTCCCATTGCTTTGGGGAGCACTGAGGAAGCATTTGTTGACCTTTGGACTGAAGCTGTAAGTTATTTTTAATGCTCCCTTTTATTTATCATCTACTTAATGAAGATGTGTTATGGTTGGAACCCATTACTCTAATAAGATGTTAATGCTTCCATTGTTTCCCCCCATTTTCTGAGTCAATCTATTGCTACCCAGAATAGATTACTTCAATCTCTGCCTTGGCTAACCCAAATGTTAAAGAATTCCTTGGATTTATGAAGTGTCAGAGCTAACAAGACATCAATATTCATAAGGACCACAATAGTGTAAAATGGAAACAACATTCAAAAACAGCAAAATTCAGTTTAATATGACGATCATCTTTGATTCTGGAGGACCATGATGGTGAAACATATTTCTCTCCACCTTAGAGGGAAGTAGTGGTTTATGGTGGTGAAACAATGTAAATAGTGTCAGACATTGTTGGTGAATCTATTGGTTTGTTTTGTCTAACCCTCTTTGTTACAAAGGAACCTTGTAGGTGGGAGTGATGGGGCATTCCTGGAAGTAATGGTAATATCAAAAAACATCATAATAATATTATTTTAAGAATGCTATTTAAGCAAAACAAAATGACTAAATACTATGTAATACAAACCATTAAGCTTAGCCTCCAAGAAGAGATGAGAAAATGGATATCACATCACCCCCAATCTCTGAATTGGTGGGAGAATTATAGTTGTGGAACACTGATCTGTTGGTGAACTTTGCTGAATGCTTTTTATGTCATCTATATTTTTATTCTCCACTACAAAGGGTGGCTAACTGGGTAGAGAGGGAAGGGCTACATTCAGAATTGAAGTTTATATAAAATAAAAACTATAAATATTTTTAAAGCGTCACCGTTCAATAATTTTCAATGTGTGGTAAGTATTCTATATACCCTGTCAGCCGTCACTTTTAAGTCCCTAAGGGGATAGGGTCAGCATTTACATAAAAGGAGATTATTAGAGTAGTAAACCAAACTAAGTTTGTCATCCAGTGACTTTCATTGTTCTGTTGGCTTGTGAAACTACTCACCTATCCCAGAATTTCCTCCCCTGAGAGCCAGATTTATCTGGCATTTGATCTTAGTACAATGGGCTATTTTCCCAGATTCCTTTGAGACAACCAATGCTCAGACTTTTTTTCCAATCAAACATAGCAAATGCTCATACTCTACTAGCTCAAAACACTACTTGCCCTGTCTCAAATAGGACAGGTACATCCACAAGAGCCAGTGACTACTGTAAATAAATGTCAAGCACTATGATTTTTTAACTATCAATTACATCAGTTGAAGTTCTGAAGTGGTACTAAAGACTGAAAACCTTTTGTCTCAAGTTTCCTGAAACAGTTTTTCTTGGACTGGCAGGTTGCCGCTTAGTTATCTTTCTAGAACTAATGTTATAGTCAAATCTGAGTGTCTAAGGTTAATGTGCATAATTTATTGCACTTATATTCAAAATAAAACTTTGCATTTTGAGATGATAGAACATGATCAATCTATTAACAAATGTGCATTCAGCACCTACGATGTGCAAGGTCATCTGCTAAAAACCTAGGAAAGATATAGAGAAGCATGAGAGAAAATCTTTAACCTTGAAAAACTTACAAACCAATTGAGATGGAGACGTAAAAGAATAACTAACAACACAAAGCATTAAGTGATGTGTCAAATGAGTAGCAAAGACAGTTCCTATTACAGGAACTCAGAAGAGTGGGATTCTTATAGATTGGGGTAGTCAGGAAAGGATTCATGGAAGAAGTATTCATTTAATTGGGCTTTGTAAGACTTTTGGTACAGGTAGTATTTATAGAGTGTGTGTGTGTGTGTGTGTGTGTGTGTGTGTGTGTGTGTGTGTGTGTGTGTGTGTTATGGGGAACTATTGCAGGGAAACCAGAATGAATCTCATGAGCAAAACCAGATTTGGAAAATCGAGAAATGTGTTCTGGGATTAATTAGCTTGACTGAAGCTGTGACTGTACATAAAAGAAAAAGTCTACTAGCATTTATCAAGTACCTACTATGTGCCAGGTACTGTACTGTGGATAGAAAGAAATGAGAAGAGTTTCTGCTTTCAATGAGCTCAAGGTCTAATGGGAGAGACAACATATAAACTATATACAAGCAAGTTATATAATTGCATGAAAACATTGATATAATTTATATCAGACTATTTACCAGTTTGGGCAGGTGAGGGAGGGAGTGGGAGAGAATATGACTTGCTAAATGTCAGAAAAACAATTGTTGAAAATTGTTTCTACGTGTAATTTTAAAACTAAAATTAATAAAACAACAAATACCATACAGGATAAATTTAGGGGTTGAAGAAGAAAGGCAAGAAAATTATGAAAGACTGGGAAAGACTTCTTAAAGAGGGGGGAATTTTTAAGGAAACCAGGAGGTAGAGATGAGGAAGGAGAATTGTTCCAGGTGCAGAGGAGAGCCAGTAAAGCATTCAGAGTCAGGAGACCTAGAGCCATATGTGAGGAATAGCAAGAAGTCCAGTATCACTGGACCCCAGAGTAGAGGTACCAGGTACTCTAGAGAACTCATAAGCAACCAGGTTATCAAGACATTTAAAGGCCAAGGGTTTATGTTTTATCCCAAAGGTAATAGGGAGCCACTGGAATTTAATGGATAAAGAGTCAAAATAGTGAGAGCTGCTCTTAAGGAAAATCTGTTTGACAGCTGAGTGGCAGATAAATTAGAGAACAGTGTAAGATAAATCTGGAAAGGTCAGGTAGAGTCATATTGCAGAATAATTTGAAAGCCAAACAAAGGAGCAGGTGGAAGTTATTAAAGGTTTTTGAGAGGTTAGTGACATATTATTTATGCATTGTTGTTGTCAGAGTGTTCTGGCAGTGGTGTGAAAATTGGGCCAAAGGGGACTGAAACTGTAGGCAATCACAATAATTAAGAAACTCTTGTAATACACAGGAGAACCTTATGAGGATAATGTCAGTGGTATAGAGATCAAGAGACATATTCAAGAGACACAGTAAGTGGGAGCAGAGGGGAAAGTATGACAATTCTTGACTAATGGTCGAATATAGAGGATGAGGGAAAGAGAGGAGACAAAAACAACTGAGGTTTCGAATCCTGGTACAAACTAGAGTGACTATGAGAATAATGAAACCGTAAATAGTAATAAAGAAATCAAGTAGGGCATATTTTGGGAGAACGAGATGCTGAATTCAGTTTTCAATATATTTGGTTGGGTGTGATAGCCTAATATCCAAGAAAAAAACAAGTGGGAAAAATTAGAAGCAAAGTGGGTGCTCATCAGTTAAGGAACAGATAAATGAACTGTGCTATATAAATGCAATAAGATATCATTGTGCTATAAGAAACAATGAATATGAGAAAGTCAGGGAAACATGACACTATTGGGACAAATTGATATAGAGTGAAGAAAGAAGAACAAAGAGAATGGCTTTCATTCTCCATGCAAAAATGTAATTGTGAACAATGCTAAAAGGCATTTTCCAAAAAGAGAATTATAATACATTGTTCTAGGTAGAGAGATGAGGGACCATAGTTGCAGAATGCAGCATACATTGTTAAATGGCTATTTTATTGATCAGTTTTGCCAAAATGTCTTTTTTGTTGTTAGGAAGGAAATTCCAGCAGGGAGGTGCACTGATATCAAGAAATTATTTTTTATTAAAAAGTAATCTTTTTTTTTCATTGAAAAATATATAGAGCTGGCAATCAGGACTGACACTGAGGAGAGATGCCAAGACTAAAGATTTGAGTATCATCTCTCTAATGGTCACATTAGTATTAGTATTAGAATTAGAATTATAAAAAAAGAAAAGAATGGAGGCTGAAGTGTGAAACTTTGGGAACTGTTTGCTTGTAGGGAGTAAGAAGAAAAATAGGAATCAGTCAACGAGACAAAGAAAGGGCAGAGATATAGAATTAAACTGATTCAACAACATGGATGTCAAAAGAAGAGAATTTCTCAAAAGAAAACTGCTTCAGAGAGGGCAATTGGACTCAGGAAAAAAAGAAGTAATTGGCCCTTAGACGACCATTGAAAAATATAGTTTTATAATTTTTATTTTTATTTTTATCTTCCAAAGCCTATCCAAGCTCATGTTCATTGCTTCCATGACACTATCTATCCACCTCATTCTCTTCCATCCCTTTCTCTTTTTGCTTTCATTATTTCCCAAATTAAAAGTCTTTTCCAATGGATCCTGTCTCCTCGTTATCTGGTCAAAGGATTTAAGTTTCATCTTTAGTATTTGACTTTCCAATTAATAATCTGAATTAATTTATTTTAAGTATTGACTAATTTGATCCCTTCACTGTCCAAGGGGCATTCAAAAGCCTTCTACAGCAATTGTGTGCAAATCCAACTGAAAATATGCCATTCCGGACCTGAATTTAATATTGATAGAATGATCTTTCTAATTTAAATCTTCAGTTGTAATCTACAATATTTAATTACATTTTGAGTTCTCATAAGCCCTTAATATGACATTACATTAATGGCAAAGTTCCTGTTGACTTCAAGAGGCAATAAAGACTTTTTTCCCCTGTGATGCAAAAGACTAGTAAATTTCTTGATCTATGTTGTGACTTGTTCATTTTCAATATTGAAGAAAATAAGGTTAAAATCAATATAAAATTTTTTAAGATCTACAATGTGTCCAGAGAAAAATCAAACTGAATATAAATTAAGAATGGTTCCTAATTAAATATCTGCATTCACTGATGTGTTCGTCTCTTTAAAAACATAGATTTTTCAGTTTGTCATTGAAAGTTCATTAAAATGGAATCCATTTCTTCATAGCAAAAGCGGAGGTGTCTGAGAGAAAGGAGGCCAATATAAGCCTTAAAGAAAAAATAAGCCTGGGCCAATTAGGCAGCTATGCTGATGCTCATCTTGTCTTTTTCACCAGGGTAACAGGACTAATTGGATGAAATTAGTATTTTTATGTTCCTTACAGGAATTGTCCACTAACAACCTTTTCCAATGCCTTCATCAAAGTAGGAAGATAATCCAGTGAAGCAGAAGATTTAAAAGATCTTACAAACCTGGGGAGGCTTTGTGTATGGGTCCAGTGATGGACTGAATGTCTGTAATCCATGGACCAATATTATTAAATTTAAAGAGGCTCTTCAGCAGGATATTGTCATATAAGAAGATTTTTTTTAAATCAGTCACATCAACTAACTACAACTATATACCAAGGCATGAAAAGGTTGGAATCTGCACTGTTGTTTAATTTTTTTGATTACATACAACTCTTTGTGATCTCATTTGGGGTTTTCTTGGTAAAGATACTGAGATAGATTTATCATTTCCTGATCCAGCTTATTTCATAAATGAGGAAATTGAGGCCGAGTTAAGTAACTTGCCCAGGATCACACAGTTTTTTAAGTGTCTGAGGCCAGATTTGAATTTGTGAAGTCCATGCCTAGCTCTCTATCCACTGTGCCACCTTGCTGCCCCCAGATCCCAGGTACCTTTTATCTAAAATGAGGAAATAAAACTAAATGATATTTGTAATCCTTATCATCTCAGAGGTCATATATTTCTGTGTATTTAACTTTGCCTAGCTCTTTACCATACTTTTTAGTCCTGTGCACACAAAAATATTGTAGACAATATTTTTGAGTGGATAAAAAATAATGTTTGAACCCAAATGGGACAATAGGATGGGAAAATGGTTGTCAAGGCATATTGGACAATCAATCAAAATCTCAGAAGTGGCCTTCTGAACCATTAGCTGGTAGATCCTGAAGATCAATGTATGTAGAAAACATTCTAAAAATCTTCCATTTATTCACTCAAATATTGCAGTCACCAAAACTCTGAAAAAGGTGGCCTAGGAAGGGGATAACCATTTCTTTTGAAGTGAAAGGAAAATCTAATTTCTTCATCAAATATATAATTAGGTAGTATATCTCTAGAACTAAAGATGTAGCATAGTTAAGTGAATAAAGGAATGGCCTTGGAGCCACTATTACAGTTAAAATATTCGAGAGATTGGTTTTTGGATAAGAATATAAATGCATTGATTAGGCTGGCATTTAACCAATAAATTAATAGGCCAGTGATTCTCTCAATTATCAAAAGACGAGGAAGTTCCTTGAAACAGGTTTATATAAACTTGGGAACTCATTATTCAGCCCCTCCCTTGGACATCCTAAGACATCTCTGTTGAATAGATGATGAAGAGATGGACTTAAAGACCTCAACTCTCCCCTCATTCCTTCATCACAGGGGAGGCAGGTCTTTGCCTAAATAAGGGGGGAAAATAGCACACCCTTTCCTTACCATGGCTGGCCTATCCTACTCTTAAATAAGTCAAAATTCAACATGGCTGATCAGTTCTGCTTTTAATCCTTTGATCTCAGCCCAGCTTGATAGCTTTTGGGTAGGGGTGGTAGGATGGGGGGACCTTCGCTTGGAAGCAGGCTATTTCAGCCTGACATTGGGAGCCTAAGGGGGAAATGATATCACATAAAAATATTACTAATAAATAATAAAATTCAATATCAGTTTTCCTCAGCAAGAAGACCCTAGTTTCAAATCTCACTTTGGGCAAATATTGGCTCTGCAGGTAAGTCATATAAACTCAGCACTCCAGGAAGCTCTTTAAGACTGGATATTGCAAAGAAGGGGCTGACCTGCACTGGTAGAAGGAATTTTCTCATCAGGGAGTTCTCTCCACCAGAGCAATTACAGGTTCAGACTTTAACCATATAGAGAGAATTATTCAAAAGAATTCAAAGAAATAGCGTAGAGACATGTGTTCGAAGTCAGGCAAAGAACCAGGAAAATTTAGTTTCAAAACCTATCATTGCAACATATTAGCTGTACGAACAGACACAAATCACTCCACCTCAAAGTATCCCAGGCAATTCTTGAAGACAGCTACTAAGTGGTTCAGTGAACAAAATGCTGGCCCTTGAATGAAGACCTCAGTTCAAATATGACCTCAGACCCTGGGCAGGTCACTTAATCTCTGCTTGCCTCAATTTTCTCAGCTATAAAATGGAAATAATAATAGCGTAGGGTTGATGTGAAGATCAAATGAGATAATACTGATAAAAAGCACTCAACACAGTACCTGACATAGAACAGATACCATATAAATGCTCATTCTTTTCTTCCCTTTTCTTTTCCCTTCTTTATTACAGAGGAGTTGCAAGTCAGCATTTTTGGGAAAATTCTCCATATTGAGAGTTCCCTCCACTGATAAAAATGACAGGTCCACACTGTCCCTTGCAAACTTAAATTAAATCTTATATTTGACTTAGTCGTGAAAAATATTGACTCTGCAAACATTTCTATGGTCTCTGCCATTTGTGACCAGCTTGAAATGGAAAATTCATAAAAGCAAATAATTTTGTAGCACAGAATGAGCTCTCATCTTGTCAGTTTATCTCTAAGAGGTAAAACAACCTTTTTTTTAGGAAACATAAAAGTCAACGAGGTTTTTCCCCTACTCTTCCCAGAATGCACAATCAAATGAGAGCCTAGTAAATATTTATGAAGCCCATGAGCAGACAATTAATATCTGAGCTCCAGTTGTTTAAAGACTATTAAAATGATATTTTGATAGAAGTGATTTGATTTCAAAATGCCATGAACAACCTGACTACAAAAAGGTGTTTATGAGAGTTTAGAACAGTAAGATATTTTTAATAAAAAAAATTAGAAGCATTGCAACATGTAATTTTGAAAACCCTGCCAAAAGATTTCTAGTTCCTACATTAAAAGTCTAGAATAAAAGAATTTTAGGCAAATTGAACTCTGTAGTGACAAAGAGATGATTATGGTTTTTGTTGTGGAAATGCAGGAAAATAAGAGGAAGAACAAAGAAATTATGGAAAATATAATTTATGTACAATGTTTACAGGGGCTGATTTTTATGCATACTTCAACTGACATTTCTATTTCAGAGTTAATGATCTTCTGCCACTAAAAAGAATTCAAATTTCTATTGCTCTTTAAAGATTATATTAACTTCTGTGAAGTCTAGAATAAAAGTATTATTATTTCTGTTTAATAAATAAAGAAGTTAGTGATGTGCTATAAACGGACTGTAGTTCACTTTATTCCTCTTTTTTAATCATGCATTTCTGTAATGATATTCTCACTCTGCTTTTATTATAAATATTCTGCTACAAATATTTAAATAGATATATATATATTCTTCTATAAATAGGAAAAATGAAAGAAAATGGGAGAAGGAAATGGTCCTTAAAATATATGCACTGAATAATCCTCCTCAAGAAGATGCCAGAGTTGGCTGAATAGCATGAGTATGTGAGGTCCCCAAACTACACTTCACCTACTAAAAATGAGGAATCATTTTTTTTGAAGGGATTAACTCTGGGAACAGATGAGAATTTCCAGTTGCAGTGACATCTCATTTACACAGCATCTGAGGAATGCCTTATTCTATTTAAGTTAATTTTCCAGAAAACTTAAGCTAATCCCTTCAAGCTCCAATGCTTTTTGTTTCTTTGTTTACTCATTTAGCCTTCTCAAATGTATCATCCTATCTTCCTAAATAGGGCACACTATTTATAACCTTTTCTCAATAATGCTGGGCTCCCATTGAATAATGAAGTCTCAAAGGTCATCAGATCCCAGCAACATGTGAAACATGAATGCCCTCTGACATGTTCTCAGTGAGTAATGATCAGGTCTCTGCTGAAAGACTTTCAGTGATGGGAAATTTTACTTCCTTAGAAAATGCACCCATTCTAAATCTGAGCAGCATTAATTATTAGGAAGTTTTATCTGTATTAAGCCAAAATCTTCCTCCCTATAAGATCTCTACTTTTTTGTTAGTTCGGTTTTGGGGGTGAAGCCCAAGGAGAACAAGTTTAACCTCTATTTCATATGAGTTCTATGGGACAACCCTTCAAACACTGGAAGACACCAAGGAAATGCACCCTGTCTTCTCCTCTCCAGAATAAATAGCCCCTAGGTCTTTAAAATCAATCCCTGGTGGGGCGCTAATTAAGCTCCACTCCATCTCCATCAACCTCCCTCCATCAACCTCTACTCATCAGTGTTTCTCCTTAAATGTAACACCCAGAAATAACACCAATATGTGGGGTGATCAGAACAGAATGTTATGACTATATGCTTCTATCAGCAATGCCTAAGACCCCATTACCATTCCTTGCTTGCTATGGGCCATTACAAACTCAAACTGACCTTTCAGTTCACTAGTCTCATTCATATGAACCATTTTGCCTTTACTCTTCCCTGTAAATGTATAGTTGATTTTTTAAATCCAATTAAAAAAACCCAGGACTTTGCCTTTAACCCTGTTAAACTCCATCTTATTAGATTTAGTTCATCCTTACAAGCCAGTGAAGATCTTTTGGGATCCTAATTATGTTATCCGTCATATTAGCTATCCCTCTCAGCACTGTGTCAGCACAAATCTGATAAGGATGACATCTATGTCATCATTCAAGTTGTTTGTGTAAATGTTGAAGAGAATAAGGTCAGGGACATTTGGTTAAATAAGGGCTCTCCACAAGAGGTATCCCTTTCAAGCTGACATATCCATTTGTTTGAGGCAGGCCTAACACCAACATACTGTCAAGTTCAAGTTCAATTTGACGCAAAACAAAGTGCTTATAAGTCATTGAACAGTTAAAGAAAAAAAGTTTGCTTTGCCCTAATAGCAAAGATATGCAAAAAAGGTTTTAGTGCTCCTTATCTTGTATAGAGCTAACCCCATATGGGAAAGTATCTGCTCAGTAGGACCAGATACGGGGACTTTCTTGATCTTCAGAACTCCCCTAAATTGGAACAAACCTCTGGACTATGGGAATTGTGCATTTTATGTACTTAATGCACTGAACAGGGAACTGCCTCAAAATTAACCCAGGAAATTGAAAATCCCTGGTCCTAAGACATTGTTAATCACCACCACTCTTGCTGTTCTGCCATTCAGCTAATTTTCTAATCTACCCTTCTGTGATCTCTTTTAGCCGGTATCTCTCCATCTTGACCAAAAATACAACACAGACTATGCTATAAGTATCTTATTTCCCTTACCTAATTGTTTAGTTAACCTCTTAAAAAATATAATGAACCCATTTCTTTTTCTAAATAATAATGAATAATCTTTTTAACAATGAACTGTAGAATTTTGTCAAGTATCATTATTAACTTTAGTATCATAGATTTTGAAGAATCTATCTTTTTTCTCTTTTAAAAAATTAGGATATTATTTTCCCATCTAGTGGCACCTCAATTATTCTCCATGATTCCTCTGAGTTCAACAATCAGGTCCACAAGTTCTTCAAGTAACATGGCTTATTCTAATACCAACTATTTAAATTTTTAAGAGTTACATGCTTTCCTGTCATCTCCTCATTTTATTTAAAATTCCACACTAACAATTTTTTTTCCAGAAAAGCCTTCTTCTTGCTGAGAAAATAAGATAAAAAAGGTAATTGGGTATAATATTCCTATCCAATCTTAAAAATGACCATATAATTTCTTTGTTTCTCCTTCTGCCTTCAACATCATTTTATTAAACCCTTTTTTCTTAGCATTTATACCAATCTCAGATCATACTCATTTTAGCATGTCTGAAATACTTACAGGAATAGAGTACTTTTATATTTTTCCTCAGTTACTGACTTTACTTCAATCTTTTCTACATGCTTTTAAAACTTATGAAAGAAGACTCCAAATCAAAACAGCCTTGATGTTCAACCTCATACCCAACAAATTGGAAGAGATATCAAAAGAGGGAAATAGTCAAAGATGGGATGGACTATGGGAAGATAGGTATACTGGTGCCTATACGTTGGTAATACTGCAAAGTGGTCCATCTGTTCTAGAAAGCAATTTGGAATTATGTGAGGGAAATGAATACAATGTTCACATCCTTTAATCCAGAGACCCTACAGCTAGATATACACTCCCCAAGTAGGTAATATGGAAATAAAGGCCCTATTTACACTAAAAATTTTATAGCAAGACTTTATGTAATCACAAATAACTAGAAACAAAGCAGATGTCCATTGATTAGCAAATGGCAAAACAAATATTAGTGCATAAATTTCATAGGATATTATTATGCTTATTAAACACCAAATATAAAGAACACATAAAATGATAATACAAAGACTCTGGAAACATTTTATTTAGTTTTGCTTTTTTTAACTTTTTCATATTTTTTGTTATAAAGTGTGGCTTTATGGGGAAGAAAGATAGCTGGAAATGATGATGACATAAAAAATCAATGTTTTCCTAATTAAGACATGAGTTTACTATGTAGCATCATCAATATTTAAATACATAGCTCTGTTTTTTCCCCAACTAAAATATTTTTCTTGTGGTATATGATTTTTGTGTGTGAACTTCTCAATCTGACTTCACCTTTAGAATCTTGTAGTATAGTATCTTAGTAATTTTTTCTCTAAGACCTTTGAAAATATGCCTTATCTAATCCTAACATTTTCTTGGGACTCTCCCTTTGATTTCCCACAGACTAATATAGTATAATTCCTTCCTTACAAAGTTTTTGTTCCCATTTCACCAACTACTCGCTACTTATTCCTTAGATCTGATCCAGAATAGCCATACTTCTGGTTACCTCTTCCTCTTTCTAAAAGATGAAATCATCAAGGAAAGGTAAGAATTTAACATCAATAAGCATCTAGTAAGCATCTACTATGTACCAAGTACTGAGGATATAACCAAAAAAAGGATCCATGCTTTCAAAGAGCTCACAGTCTAATGGAGATGACAACATACAAATAACTTTTTACAAGCAATATATACAGGATATACTGGAGACCATCTCAAAAGAGAGTCAATAGCATTAAGGGGGATAATAATTTGGCTAAGATGTAAAGGAAGCCAGAGAAACCAGAAGACAGAAATGATGAGAGAAAGTTCCAAGCATAGGAGACAGCTAGCAAAAAAGCATGGAGTCAGGAGATGAAGTATCTTGTTCAAGGAACAACAAGGAAACCATATCATTGGCTCATAAAATACTTGGAAGTAAGGGTTAAGAAAAAGAAAGAAGTAAGGGAAGAATCAGATTATGAAGGGTTATCAATGGAATTGCACATGGGCTACAGGAGGGGAGTGAAACGAGGGGAGAGAAAGAACATGAATCATGTAACCATGGAAAAATATTTTGAATTAATTAATTAAATTAAATTTTTAAAAAAGATTATGAAGGGTTTTAAATGCCAAAGAGAAGATTTTAAAACTAGATACTGAGGAGATAGACCTCAAGCATATGTTTAGCAAACTGAAATTGTTCATCACAATTGCATCTTGTTTCTATGCCATATTTCTTGTGAATATGAGCAACTCATTCATTACCTTTTGGGTTTTTTAGATCTTTTATGAATATCAGCTATAGCCTTATGTTGCAATACAGAATTGGGATATAATAGAAAGAACAATGAACTAAGAGTCAAAAGATCTGAGTTCTAGTCTCAGCTCTGACATTTATTGGTTGCATGATCTTTAACAAATCACTTAATCTCCTAGCCTCTAGCTATCATCTATGAAATGGGGATCACAATACTTGGAGTCTCTGATTTGCAGTTTTTGTTCATAACAAATGATATCTGTAAATCACTTTTCAAACTTTAAAGTGCTATATAAATATTAATACATTTGTATTATTATCCAAACTTTCATGAAGGGTTACATGAATCACCAAGTGTCTCTCACAGTGTTCCTATTTTAAAGGACTGATTTACACTTTCTCACTGAACTCTACTAATGGCATTTTGATTCAAAAAAGTGAAATCAATAATAAGCTAAAACTCTGCATACCACAGGTACCATATCTGTAAGAATGGCAATAATAATGCATTCATTAGCTATTTTGTGATGGTTCTGAGGATCAAATGAGATAATATATGTAAAGCACTTTTTCAAACTTTAGAGAGCTCTAAAAATATTAGCTATTTATTATCATTGTGATCTTTTAAGCCTCAGAATCCTCATCTGCAAAATGGAAATAGTAATACTTTCATTAGCAGCCTCACAGGGTTGTTGTGATAAAAGCTCTCTAGCAATGTTTAAATGCTAAATAAATATGAATTATTTACAAGGTCTAGCTAGGAGTTATAGGGCATCTAGGTCATGCAGTAGATAGAGTGCAGGACCCAGAGTAAGGAAGATATGAGTTCAAATCTGGCCTCAGACACTTCCTAGCTCTGTGACCCTGGACTAAGTCTGGTTGTCTTTGTTTCCTCATCCATAAAATGAGCTGAAGAAGGAAATGGCAAACCCCTCCAGTGTCTCTGCCCAGAAAACCTCAAATGGGTTCATGAAGAGTCAGATGCAACTGAAATAACTGAACAACAACATCAAAATAAGGAATACAAAGATTTTGCTTTGGCTCTAAATTACTGTGCTTTTTTAGTCCATTTTCAACTAATTTACAATCTCCTCCATCACTATAAGGTTGCTAAGACTGGCTCTTTTATTGTTCTGGGTTTGTTTGGTTTTTGGTATCATAGCACCTAAGTTTTTTTTTTCAATGAATGAAAATCTATTTCCTCTCCCTTTTACCATCCCTACTGGAAAAAGAAAACAAAAACAAAACTTTTGCAACAAATAATCATATTCACATAAAACCAGAGTCCTAAATCCAGAAAAATATAGGTCTAATTCTTTACCCTGAGATCATTGTCCAATTAGGAGGTAGAAAGCAGGCTTCCTCATTGGCCTTCTGGAACCATGGTTGGTCTTGTCATTATTCAGACTACTAGGTAAGTCTTTTAAAGTTGCTTTTCTTTACAATGTCATTCCCGTCATAAAATCGTTCTCCTGGGTCTGTTCACTTAAGTCTACATCAGTTCATTCAATATTTGCCATATTCCTCTGAATCTGTCTTTGGTCATTTCTTGCAGCATAATAGTATTTCATTACAACAGTCACACACCATAAGATGTTCAGCTATTCTCCAATTACTGGATACTACCTTAGTTTCTGGTTCAAAGACAATACACAAAAAAGCTATTATAAATACCAGGTATCACTTCTTTATGAAAACAGTTTGCCCATCTCTCTTTAACAAAAGCATTCTGTCTCCTGACTTGCTACTTATAATCAGCTATGTGCTGGGAAGACAAGTAATCCAATCTAATTTGACAAGCATTTATTCATATACAACAAGTATTTATTTACAAGATATACACAAATACTGGGAATACAAAAGGGAAAAAATCAGTTCTTCACTGATTAGATTGCTGTTTAGAATAAGAATTTTTATGAATAATTGAGGAAAATATATTTACAACAATAAAATAAAATAAGAATAAACGGGCTTTGATAGAAGGCTTAAGGAATCATCTAGTGGAGCAAAAGTATATGAGTTTTAATGTTACGCTTAGTAAAAATCCATTGGGACTGCTTACAGGACTCTTTTTGCTTCCTTCCAGGCTCTTACTGGAATTCTGGATTGTCAAGTTTCTCTGAATAAATTACCTCTAGAAAATTGAGGTGTTGCTTCACCTTTTTCAGGCTTATTCCTTTCCCCCTTTATGAGAGATTTGTTGGTAGCCTTCTGCATTTGTACCTGTTCTCAGACAGGAGTGAGGCAGAGCTTGATTACAAATTGTGGCAGCTCTAACAGGCATTCTTCACAAGGGAGCTAGGCTACACATATTTGAGATGGTAAGTGCCCAATTTGTCCACTGATAGCCAGCACCTGGAGATTGGGTTCTCCAGTGAAAATAAATGGAAATTAGTTACTTTGGAAAATCTTGACTGCTTTTATTAAGTCAACCATACAGTGCTAAATGACTTTGATACTATGGAACCATCTTAAAGCTCATTTTGTGCCTCCACTAACTGACTGACTCCCCAGCTGCCAAGAACACTCCCCCAACACATATCTGCTGCTGGGAACAATATTATTAAATCAGTCATGGACAATGACCAGCATAGTTTTAGCTGCTTCTTTTTGATTTCAGTCTTTTGAGTCAAAAGACCATTAGATACAGTTCAGTGAGAAAACATAAATCAGTTCTTTAAAATATGAACACGGAGAGAAACACTTACCAATGATATGAGTCCTTAAGGGAAATTTGGAATAGACTAAATCTCATGAAAGGCAGAATTTTAAGAAAATATCATGGATATTTTAACATAGTTTCTGGTGGAAACATAGAAACTCCCTCTGGTCTTTACCCATAAACCTAGTACAGCACCCACTCTGGACTATTGTCACCAATTTTCATTCAGAGGATCTGCCTTTGCCATTTACTATCTGTATCATCTTGGCTAAGACACTTTTCTTGGCTTCAATTTTCTCCCCTCTGAAAGGAAGGGGCTGGACTATACAATCTCTAAGGTCCTTTCTATCTTAAATCATTAGATCTTTGCAAAAATATTTCTTGAGTAGAGTAATGTGTTTGGTGCTAGGACTACAAAAACAAAAAACTAAATTAAAACCAATCACCTCCTCAAGGAGCTCATTCCACTGGAAGACTATAAGATTTGTTCAAATAAATACCTATGAGATAATTTGGGACAGAAAATGAATTTATAAATAGATGGATCGGGAAAGGTTTTCATAGGAGTTGACACCTAAGTTAAGAGTAGAAGAAAATGAAGTAGGTACATTCTGAGAATGGAAGAATGTTCTAGGAATTCCACCTCAAAATTAGAAAACAATGGAACACTCCTAGATCATAAAGATAAATGTATTTTCTTTAATAATAATATTTTATTTCCCCCCAAATGCATGTTAAAAATAATTGTGACATTGAAGTTTTTATTTAATTTTTAAATCAAAATTCTCTCCTTCTCTCCCTCTCTGAACTACCCCTTCCCTGAGATGGCAAGCAATCTGATACAGATTTTACATATGCAATCAAGTAAAATGTTTTTCCATATTAGTTATTTTGTAGAAGAAAACAAACAAAAAATAAAGAAAAAGGCAAAATATAGTATGCTTTGGTCTGCATTCAGAATCCATCCGTTCTTTTTCTAGTGGTGGATGGTGTTATGAGTTCTTTGGAACTGGCTTCAATCACTGTATTACTAAGAATAACTATCATTCAATGTTGTTCATCATATTATTGTGTATAGAGTTCTGGTTTTACTCACTCTACTCTGCATCCCTTCATATTACTCTTTCCAGAGTTTTCTGAAATTATCCTGCTCATCATTTCTTATAGCATTTATATTATTATCACTTCTTATACTATTATATTACAATCATATACTACAACTTCTTCAGCCATTCCCCAATTGATGGGCATACCTTCAATTTCCAATTCTTTGCCACACAAAAAGAGTTGCTATAAACAGTTTTTTGTAAAAAATAGGTCCTTTTCACTTAGTAGTGGTATTGCTGGATTAAAGGCAATGCACAATTGCCATTGGATTTCTGGATGAAGGAAGAATTTATTACCAAACATGAAATAGAGAGTATTATTGAATGTAAAATGGATAATTTCAATTATATAAAATTTAAAAGGTTTTGCACAAACAAAACCAATTCAATTATGATTAGAAGGAAAGCAGAGCAGTAGAGAAAATATTTTTAAAACTATCTCTGATAAAGGCCTCATTTCTCAAATAGAGAACAAAGTCAAATTTATAAGAATACCATTTACTCTAATAAATGGTCGAAGGATCAGAGCAAGCATTTTAAGACAAAGAAATCAATGTCATCCATAATCACATAAAAAAAGTTCTAAATCACTCTTTATTAAATAAATACAAATTAAAACAACTCTGAGGTACCACCTCTTACCAATCAGATTGGCCAAAATAACAAAAAAGGAAAATGATGTATGTTGGAAGGTATACAGGATAATTGGGATCATAATGCACTGTTCATGGAGTTGTGACCTGACACAATCATTCTGTCAGAGAGCAATTTAGGACTATCACCAAAGGTCTCTAAAACTTTGATCCATCAATGAGACTACTATGCCAATATCCCAAAGAGATACAAAAAAAGCAGGGTATGGTGGGGAAGAAGAACCAATTTGTACAAAAATATGTGCTGTAGGTCTTTTTATGGTAGCAAAGAATTAGAAATTGAGGCGTTGTCCATCAGTTGAGGAATGAATGAATATATTGTTATATATGATTGTGATGGAATACTATTGTTCTATAAGAAATGACAAGCAGGATGATTCTGGAGAAATCTGGAAAGACATAAATGAGCTGATGTAAAGTGAAGTGAGCAGAACCAGAAGAATATTGTACACCGTAATGTCAATATTAGATGATGATAACTTGAAAGACCTAGTCAGCAATATAGTGATCCAGGACAATCCTGGAGACTCATGATGAAAAATGCCATCTATCCTCAGAGAAAAACAATGGAGCCTAATGCTGTCTGAGACATACTATATTTCACTTTCTTTTATTTTATTTGAGGTCTCTTCTACAAAATGACTCATATGGGAAAATGTTTTCCATTATCGCACACATAAAATCTATATCAAATTGCTTGTTTTCTCAGGGAGAGGAAGGTGAATAGAAGGGATAGAATTTGGAACTCTACAGTTTTTTTGATATATGTTAAAATTTGTTCCACATGTAATTAGGGGAAAATAAAATATTATTTTAAGAAAAAGAATATGTCATTCTTGGTAGAGTCATGAACTTATTCATGCATTCTGAAAAATAAATATTTTTTCAATAAGGTTTCCAAAAGTGTAATTTACTAACAAAAATATACTCTGCTCACTTTGCCTCCATATAGAAAATAAAGATGCAGAATAGTAGGATTTTTTGCCAAACTTTAGAAACACCCTCTTCCATAGGATGGGTTTTTAGGTAACAATTAAGACAAGTCAATAGTTTGTGCTCTAATCCTTCTAACCAAACAAATCCCTAAAATGACCTCCTTGTCCTTTTAATGGAAACTAACCCAAGCTTTGTAAAACAGAGACTGCCCAGACACGGGTGGAGTTCACCTATTTAAATATATGAAGATGGGAGATAAAATTCCAATGATTAGGGAACATGTGGTCTATTTTGGTCAGAATCTAGAGGATATAAGAGGTATTTGAAATGAATTTAGAATTCCTGAGTTAAACCATAAGGAGCTTTAATTATCTAGCTATGAGATTTACATTTTATCATATAAGCAACAGGGGACCAAACCACCAACCATTTTAAGAAGGAGAGTGACATGATCAAACTTGTGTTCTAAGATTATCTTGAAATCTTCCTGGAGGGCAATTTGGGTTTGGAAAGAAGGATTGAAAAAGGAAACCAATAAAGAGGCTACTTCAATATTTCATTTGAGAGGAAACTAAGAGCCTAAGAGTTGTTCCTATGTGAATGGAGATAAGATTACAAACAAAAGGAATGCTAAAGAATTGTTGAGTTTTTAGTGAGTCCAAGGGTGAAATTAGATGACATTTACAATAGTGGACCTAAAAACAATGGTTGTGTTAATTCCCATCGCGCCATATGTGTCAAAGCAGAAAAAGTAGATGCTGAGAGTTATTCAGGATTAGAATCTGACCAGACATCAGTTAGACAAGGAAAGAAGGGATCCAAAAGTGGAGAAAAGAGGACCTCTTGTCCTTTTGACTGGTCAACTATCTGGTCAAGACTGAAAAGGAAAGAAAGTGAGATCATATCAGGCGAGATGGAATAGGAGAAGCAGAGGGGACAGAGGTGGAGTGACTGGTCCTGATGGTGAAGATGAAGAGAAAGATTAGGAGAAATGTGGCATGAGAAAAGATGGAATGATGGAAACTGTCATCTGAGACATTCACCTACTCAGATAACTTTTGGAGCTCTCTTCTCCTCTATGAAAACACTAATAGAGTGGAATCAATGGATGCATTAACTATATGGAAAATTCATGAAGACCTGATACTTCATTCAGTAAATGTCTCAAATTTCATTGTTGTTCCCAAACAAAAGAGAAGGCAGAATGCAATTATGGAAGTGAATTCTGATGCCAAGGTGTGGTCTTTTGTATTTCTGAAAAAGCATCATTTTCTAATGCATACTTGATGAAGGAAGGCCTAGAGGAAACAAGAATAGGTTTGGAGTTAGAAGTCCTGGGTTTTTGAAAGATTCTGCTATTCACTATCTGTGTAATCCTAGAAAGAATCTTAACCTCATTCTGGGCCAGTTTCCACATCTATAAAATGAAGGGGATAGATTAAATGACCTCTAAGGTCCTTCCTGGGCCTAATGATCTATTAGTTTGTAAAACATATCTTTGATAGTGGTAACTTACCCTCAAGGGGAAAAAAGTGGGTAATAAATATCAAAGATGAAAGGAGGAATTTACACGAGAAATCTTTTCAGTGTTTCTTTCTGGCAAAAATCTTTCCAAAGGTATCACTAGATAAAATGACAGTGTTGTTCTTTAAAACAAAAATCAAATCATGGTCGCCTTACCTTTATTCACTGCAAGGATCACAATCTTGTTTTGTTTCTAAATAACTTTAAAGGAAATAAAAACATCAAAAATACTTTTCTGAATTTACCAGATGGCTTCCTTATGGCTATGTTCTAATGACCTGTTGTGTGCATATTTTTTCTTTTAAATTTTTTCTAGAATTGCTTTCAAAACAATGCAGAAATATAGTGCAAGAATTGAAAGAAATCTTTTAGAATTTGGTTTGTGATGGCATACAATCTATATCTAGAAGTAATAACAGTTTGTACTTAGTGCTTTAAATAACTTTTACAAAGTTTTACAAATAAAACTTTGTAATTAATATATCTATTATAGTATATTAATTATATATTGTGAATTAATATATTGATAATTATAATAATAAATAATATATTTTAATTATATAGAGTTATATAGTATATCACAATGGTTTTGGGAGGTTGGTAGTACAAAAACATCACTCCAATATTTTTTGGTCTAGACTCTTAATTTTACTGGTAAAAGGAAATTCCACATTCAGGGTAGAGCAACAACTCATTTGTTACTTACAGTCCTAGGGAGTCGTCTAGGGGCTCTAAAAAGATGTCAGTTAGTCAATAAGCATTTAATAAGTACCTTTTATGTACCAGGAACTGTGCTAAGAGACTTACCCATCATCATTCAGCTAGTAAATGATGGAAGCAAGATTTGAACTCAGTTTACCTTATTGTCACTCTTTCCAGCACACACTGCTGCCAACACATAAAACTGATCTTGACATTGGTCGTAATTCAGATGATTGTATTTTATTTCCTACTACCCAGACTTTTTGTATAAACCATACCATGGCCTTAAAAATTTTTTGGTCTGGCACATCAGCTATAAGAGGTTGATAAATCCTCTGGAACCACTATGTTTCCAGCTCCAGGACTGAGACCATGATGTTCATTTCTAACTGCTTACTCAACATCGCCTGACCTGCCACTCATTTATTTAGCTATGGCCTCATTTGTGGGAACCACTCCATTGAAAAGTGTCGTAGAAACTTTTATTTGATTATCTCCTATCATCAATTTTACCTGAGGTTTAGGAAACCAGTGAACCAATACAGTCTCAATATATTGTCACTGAAGAGACAAATATGTTAACTACCCGTATACAAACATGTAAAGTGTTATGTTCCAAATAATTCACTGTGCTAAATGTCTGGTTTATCATTTTTGCCATACTCTTCTCAGTCAAAATGTCTCAAAAGAATTCTCATGATTCGTGAGGATCTAAGAGTGGTGATTTGGTTGGTAAGTTTTTATTCTAGTGCCCAAGAACAAAACAACTCTGCCAAGGCAATAACTGCCCATTTGCCAACAAATAAAATGTTATGTTCCAAAAAATGTCCCTATATTTAGTGTTCTAGAAGTCTGGTTTTATCATTTTAGTCATATTCTTTTCAGCTGTAATGTCTTGAAAGAATTCCCATGAATCATAAAGATCTGGGAGTGGTTATTTTATTGGTTTTTAATCTAGGGGAAAGGGCAAAACAACTCTGCCATGATAATTTTAAATCTGGTTGTAATGGTACATAGGATCCTAGATTAAGAGATGAAAGGGTTCTAGAGATCAGCAATGCTGGTCCTTCATTTTAAACTGAAGCCTGTTGAAGTTAGTAAAATTTCCCAAGGTCACCCAGAGAGAACATAAATTTAAACCCAAGTCCTCTAACTCCAAATCCACCACTATTTGTATTGTATCATATTGGCTATCTATTCAAAATGTGCTTCTCTTTTTACTTATTTGTTGATCATAAGGAACAGAATTAGCATAGTGCAAAAAAGTACACCAGTTTTAGAATTAAGAAAATAGGGTTCTGATCAATATCTTGACACTATTTTGTTGTGTGACTTTGCATAAGTCACTTCCTCTCTCTGAGTCTCTATTTGCTCATCTGTAAAATGAGAGAGTTGGATTTCTGTCTCTAATAGCTGAAAATGTTTCTAACAATAGGAAAATAATGGAGCTTCCCAGAAACAAATACTTTCCAGTTTCACAATAAGTAGAAGTTACCAATTAATTTCCCTATTATATAGCAAGTTGGATACATGGAAATGAGCCCAATCCAAACAAAAAGCTAGGGAAAAGAGAGCAAAACAAACAAACAACAAAAACAACAACAAAAAAAACCAACAACAATGTAGCCCTCACTTCATGAATTGGTTTGTTCTATTGAAGAAAAAAACATCCAAGGGTTGAAAGGGACCATCTTATGCTTCATTCAAGTTAGTCAAAGTGGCATGAACAGTATAGATCAGAGATTTACTCCAAATACTTGGATGCTTATAAGAAGGATTGGCATGAGCCAGTTTAGTCTCAAAGACTAAAACTGCAGTCCCATGATGGAACTTACTGGGTAGCAGACCTCAGTTCAATATGAAAGATCTTCTCCTATTGTTTTATTAATAACTTTGATAAATACTTTGAAAATAGACTTCCAGGGGCACCATTTTAGGAGGGCAGAGCAAGTGTCTTACCACTCAAGAATATATCATTCAATAATAGGTTGTACAAAGAGTACAAAATAGTAAAAAAGAATTGGTTTTCAAGTCAGAAGACCTGGATGAAAAGCCTGGGTCTGCTACTTATCGCCTATATGATCTCTGGCAATCACTTCCTCAAGATCTTTTACTATTTTATATACAACTTTGCAAGATTCAGCCTGAGTAACTGATATCTGTTACTTTTACTGTATGACCAGACTATTTCCATTTCTGATCATCAGTGCCCTCAATAATATATTTTATGCCATTTTTCATGCCAAGTGATAATTGGTAATATTGTATAGTCTACTTATTTCAGGAAATGGCTTTCTATTGCCATATAGATAGTCTGATATTTTAGTTCTTATTGTGGCTGCTGTTTCTTCATTTTCAGTCATATCTAACTCTTCATGACACCTTTTAGAATTTTTTTTGGCAAATATACTGGAATGGTTTGCCATTGCCTTCTCCAGCTCATTTCACAGATGGGAAACTGAAGCAAAATAAGAATGTGACTTACCTGGAGTCATAGAGCTAATAATTAGGTGGGGCTGGTTTTGAACACAGGTCTTATTGATTCCAGACCCAATGCTCTATCCACTGCACCACATTCATATTCTACAACTTCAAACCATATAGCATTGATGAATGAAAAAGATAGACTTGGATGGCAGAAAATATCTTGGAATGAATTGCTGAAGATACATTGCAAATTTCCAAATTCGACCTAACCTAATTTTCTCTTCTTCCTTCTCAATTTGAGTTCAGTTCATTGTCCATATGGAATACAGTACTTGTCTTCGATTAACATACAGATGGAACAACCAAATGACCTGCACTTTGAACATGTCACAATCTGGGTTTCCTTATACATTTGTTTTATATTTTCTGTGAATTAGAAATCTGATCTCTTTTGAATATGAATGGATTTCATTGCAATTCCTCAGTAACCCACACAATTCCATCTACAAATAGAACATCTAGAGAGTATCACTGTCCATAGAAAATTCTACTTCCAAATGGACTTGGCATAAGATGACTTCCGTGAGAAGGGAAAAGACTTTTGACAAGTATATTTCCCTATTTTGTCTTTGATTTTTAATAAATTAAAAGTTTGGGTAAAATGTGATGATATATAGAAATTTTATATGATCTTAATGTTTATATAGAATTACATTGTTGTATGAAACCCTAGAATCTAAGAACTTGAAAGCCCTCAGAAGGTTATCTAATCCAGTCTATGACATTCCTGACAAGTAGTCAGCCTCTATTTATAGCTCTAGTGAACAGGGAATCCATGAACTTCTAAGTTCACTTTTCGCATAATTCTAATTATCAAGAAATGTTTCCTTAAATTAAGCTTAAATGTGCCTCTTTGCAACCTCCACCTACTGTTCCCAGGTTTATTGTCTTGGACTATTAGACAAAGTAGAAAAAACACAACTTTCTCTCTTTGTGACAATTCTTCAAACACATGAAGACAGAGACCATTACTCCTAAAGGTCTTCTCTTGTTGAGGATAAACATGCTTAGTTCCATCAAGTAACAATAATAATGGGATGATCTTGATATTCTTTAGTTTTGTCAGAGCTTTTCCTAAAGTATGGCAACTAAAACTGAATACAGCAAGGATTAGTGGATAGAGCTCCTCAGATACTTATTAATTATATCATTCTGGCAAGTCACTTAACCTCTCTATGCCTCAGTTTCATCATCTATAAAATGGGGGGATTGTACTTGAGAGCTATAAAGTCTCTTCTGTATCTAGATTTATGATCTAATGATCAGTGATCCATAACTGCATTTGATCAGAGAAAGATTATAATCTCCTTATGCCTGGGATAAAATGCTTTTCTTAATATAAACTTTTGGCTTTCATAACTCTGTTGATCTTCATTTACCTCACTGACTTCAAAAACCACTTTTCTTCAGAGAAAGTGCTGTCTAGTCCTGCCTCTCCCAATTGATATCTGTAAAGGTGATAAATTAACTCACAAGAAAGGTTTACACTTATTATTATTAAATTTTATTGTTTTAGTTTCAGCACCAGATTCTAGACTTTTTGGATACTGATTCATCATCCAGCACATAATCAATCCCTCCAAATGTTGCATCATCTAAAAGAAATGAGACATAGGCAGGGTGTATCTTCTATTTAATCATAACCAACAAATATAAAGAGAATGACTGCATATGTGTGCAGTGCTTGGCACACAGTTGGTGCTTAGTAGATTGATAGAATAAGCTATTATTCTTCATGTCACTCAATCAATGATATAACTTCAAAGATTTGTGCCATTTACACACTAAAATTTAAATAATAAATATATAGCCACCTGGTTCAGCATCTTATTTGTTCAAATATTAGAGGCAGCTCCAAGAAATCATTTTCCTTGGTTCTTTTTGCCCCTTCTCAATTTCCCTTTGAGAAATCTCCAACTATGGCTAAAATATAGCTTGTGTCTATGTCCCCACAGAAGTGGGTAAGAGTACTAAGGATTTAAGTACTAAGGATAATAAATGCATCTATTAGAAATTTATTAATTCTATTCCACAGAAAACGAGGAAATACAATGGGATTCATGGTCACACATAGATAATGCAGAAAACACTCAAAAACTTCAATAGTGCATTAGAAAATGAGATAATTCTCTTCCATCTCCAGGAACTTCCATCTCTCCCTAGTAATAAATGCAAACATTCAGACTGAGAGATATTATCACTGTTTGGACTCTCCATATAGAGAAACCATTTAAGTTTGATGGCTGGGCAATCCTTGGAAATTCTGGTGAGTTCTTTTCATTGCAGATACATCTCCTTGCAAGCATCCATCCTTATTGTATTTTCCTAAAAGTATGGACTACCTTATGAGGAAAATGAATCTGAGGTTGCGATAGAGAATGTTATTTTTCCATCATACTAATATCTTCCATAAAGTTCATAATGGAGGTTAAATCTAGGTCCCTTTCTCCCCCATATTTCAGCTTAAACTATTATTCTTCTTGTTTTGTAAACATAAATGTAGCCCTCTTCTTCTAAAAGCTTAGCACAACAACGGGCTTTAAATCAATGCCTGACCTTTGATCCAGCAATACCACTGCTGGGTGTGTACCCAAAGAGATAATAATGAAAAAGATTTTTGCAAAAATATTCATAGCTGCACTCTTTGTGATGGCAAAAAAATTGGAAAATGAGGGGATGCCCTTCAATTGGGGAATGGCTGAACAAATTGTGGTATATGTTGGTGATGGAATACTATTGTGCTAAAAGGAATAATAAAGTGGAAGAATTCCATGGAGACTGGAACAACCTCCAGGAATTGATGCAGAGTGAAAGGAGCAGAACCAGAACATTGTACACAGAGACTGATATATTATGGCACCATCAAATGTAATGGACTTTAGCAGCAATACAATGATCCAGGACAATTCAGAAGAACTTAGAAGAAAGAATGCTATCCATATCCAGAGAAAGAACTGTGGAACCAGAAAGGCATTAGAAAAATATATGATTGACCCTATAGTTTGATAGTGATATGATTAGGGTTTTGATGTTAAAGGATCATTCTACTGCAAATATGAATAACATGGAAATAGGTTTTCAACAATGATACATGCATAACCCAGTGGAATTGCTTGTTGGCTTTGGGAGGAGGGAAGAGAAAGCGGGGAGGAGAGGTGAGGGGGGATCATGAATCATGTAACCATGGAAAAATATTCTAAATAAAAATTTTTAATAAAAAATAAAAGCTTAGCATAACCCAGGAGTTCCTCCTTCTCTCATAAAAATATGGCTTCAGAAACCCTCAAACTTGTAGTTGTTAGTGGCCCAGGAAATCCTCCAATCACTCAAGAAGAGGGTCTGTCCTGTTGCACAGGAAGTCCATCTTGAGCTTTCATAGCCTAGTCAGCAAATACTGATTGAATAGAAGAGGGAGGAGAAAGTCTGGAGTATATCAGTGATGACCTGGAAAAAAAGCACTGCAGCAATATGATTGTCATGTGTGGCATCCCAGAGCCACATGATAGAATAGAGCTAACAGAAAATGAAGACACAGAGATAGTGGGCTAGAAGGTAAAGAAGATCAATGTGCCCTGGATATCAGCAATGCTTGGTAGCCTGAGAAAGAATTCTAATCACCCTGACTCAGTGCTGTAGGAAAGCTTAATCATATACCTGACATGAAGGCATTTTGGAGGCTAAATGACTAAGACATTTAAGTGGTATTTTAAAAAGTATTTGGAAGTCAACTCAGTTTCTTGGATATTATATAAAGTAACCTGGAGGCATTTAAATAAAAACTCATCATTTGCAAAGAAAAAGGCAAAACTTTTTAAATTTCCATGGATCTTGTAGTACCTTCAAAACAAGGATATAGTTTAGAAAGATAAAGGAATGTGTTTTATAAGATAACATTTTTAGAGACATAAGAATGTAGGATTTTAAAGCTAGAAGAAAGGAGATCTCATTCAAAATCCTCATTTTTAAGAAACCTTGTACATAGGACATTTGCAGTAAACATTGATTGACTTAAATTGAATTGAATTTTACAGATGAGGAAAATAAAGCCGGGAGAGGTCCAAGGTCAGATGGTCAGTTCGTGAGTAGCAGTGTCAAGACTATATTATAATCCGATCCTGCTTAATTGGTTTGAGCTGAAAAGAGATATTAAGTGAGCCTGCACAAATTCTTTTTTGAGTCCAATGAATTACTTTGGGAACTTTTAGCAATAATTTACTAATGTAATCACAAAAGCATTTCATGAGTAAGGAAGAAATGCAGAGAATAAATAGGTGGTTTGGTTATTCATATATTTCCCCATGAAGGTCCTGGGACATTGAATTTTATAACTTTTTAGGAATTTTATGGATTCCTGAACATGAATAACATTACTATTCCTAAAAAAAAAAATCTTCACATTCAAGACCAAGACAAGTTAAAGGTCTAAGTGTGATTAAAGTCAAAAGGCAGTGAGTGATTCATGAAGAAAGTTTAAAAGAATTAATTCCTCAGCTTAGCCAAATGAAGATTAAGGCTCTAGTGATAACTAGCTCCAGCTATTGGTATGGGCTAAACAATAAATGGGATGACTTTTGATGTTTAACAGTACATACAGAGATGTCCGGTGAACTAACAGATAAGAACACCTCAATAGGGATAAGAAGAACTCCCTGAATTTGGAGATTCATTAGAAGGCAGATTAAAAAAAAAACAGATTTACTTTTTAATAAATTTAACTGGAATCATCATACTTACATGTCTAAGATTGATCTAGACAAACTACATTAAGATTCATTCTATGACACAGAAGAAAAATATATGATTGATCACATGGTTCGATGGGCATATGATTGGGGATGTTGCCTTTAATTGATCATCCTTTCGCAAATATTAATAATGTGGAAATAGGTTTTGAACAATGATACCTGTAAAACCCAGTGGAATTTCTTGTTGGCTCCAGGATGGAGGAGGAAGGAGAAGAGGAAAAGAACATGAATCATGTAACCATGGGAAAATATTCTAAATTAATTAATTAATTAAATGATTTTTAAAAGACTGTATTATGTGGCAACAACTCTTAGCCCTTTCAGAAATAAAGGACTCAGACAAATTCCATATAACTCCTAGGTCAAAATAGATTAGAAAGTTCCTTTTTCCTCATTTAACAGTTAAGGAAACTGAGGCAGGCAGAGGTGGAGTGGCTTGCCTAGCATTACATAAGTAGTAAATAACCGAAGCCAGATTTGAATTCATGGTCCTCCAGCCTCCAGGCCCAGCACTTTATTCTATCACCTATAGACACCCTCTTCTACTTTCCAGCTAACGCATCTCCCTGTTACAGTTTATTTCTATAGTCAAATTAAAACCTTTCACCAACTTGTATCCTGAATGATAAACAATGTACTTTCTTTCCACAACAGTTTCATCAACAAATATTTATAAAATACAAGTTCTGAGTCTACAGCATAGCATCATTAAGAGCTTCTGCTTTCACTTACTAGTAAGCTAGATATGAATGATTATCAAAGTTCACCAGTAATCAAATCATAGATTGATTTAAAGCTAGAATAGACCTAAAAGGGATTTTGGTTGTTATTTATTCTACACTGAGAACTTCTCTTTTGGATGCAAAGCTCTCAAATGCTTTTTTTCTTATATTCTTTTGAGCATCTTATCACTCAAATTTAGCACCAACTACAGAATTCTTCATTTTACAGATAAAGACATCAAGATCCAGAGGAGATAAGTGATGTATCCAGGTAATGTCGAGAGTATGTAGCAAACCTGAAATTTGAACTCAGGTCTTCTGACTTCAAATTTAGTCTTCTTTCCACTGAGATCTTGGTTGCTTTTTTTTTTTCAGTGCAAACATTCAAAAGAGATTTCAGAGGCTCCAGACTATAATTCTGGTCTGCTGCTCTTTTTGACCCTATATATAATTCTCTTCTCTGTAATTCAACCCACTGAAATCAATTAAGTTAAACATTTATAATATTCCTCCAATGTGTGTGTACGTGTGTGTGTGTGTGTGTGTGTGTGTGTGTGTGTCCTATGCTAGATTGTGGGGAAGAGGGGTGATCCAGAGAGGATCTGAGACCTGATCCATACCCTCATAGAGCCATGTATTGGAGAGACACAATACATACAAATATATCTGGCATACAAAATAGAACATAGAAAGTGCATTGTTGTTACTATTGTTCAATTGTTTTCAGTCATGTCTGATTCTTCATGACATGGGATTTTCTTGGCAAAGATATGGTTTGCCATTTCCTCCTCCAGATTATTTTACAGATGAGGAAACTGAGGTGAGTAGAATTAAATGACTTATCCAGAGTCCCAGAGCTAGTAAGTACCCGAAACCAGATTTGAACTCAAAAAGACATCTTCCTGACTCGAGGCATTCTACCCACTGCACCACCCAAATGTCACCCCAAATAAAATCCAAAATTGGTGGCCTGCCCAAACCTTCATAGGTAAGGGTAAAGAGTAGGAAGGAAGGAAGGAAGGAAAGTGTATAGAGTTACTAATGACTTATTATAGAGGTACAAGGAGCCAATCAATAAACATTTACTAAACACAGACTTTGTGCCAGGCATTATGTTGAATGCTACAGATACAAAAAGAGGCAAAAGACAGTTCCTGTACTACTCAAGGATTTTATAACCTAATGGAGGAGAATGAAAGGAAAATAATTTCAGCTACAAGAATCAAGAAAAGTTTCATGGAGGAAGGGACACTTAAGCTGGGTTTTGAAGGATGGAGAGAATTTCAACAAGTTAAAATGGAAGTAAGGGTGAATTCTAGGCAGGGAGAATGCTAGATAAGAACAGAAAACTACATGTGATAAAGGGAGGTAGAGAGAAAGAAAAGTCACCCAGTTCTTTTGGAGCATAGAGGAAAGGAGACATAGAGATGAGTATAGTACACACAGCCATTGCTAAAGGGTACTGCTTACACAGAGTGAAAGCTCAAATAAATATTTAAACAATCACTTCAAAAATAGATTTTGGCTAATCTTTTCCTCATTGGATGATTTCAAGCCAGCTAGCTCCTTGAAAATTGTGTATTTCTATTTTCTAGTCACCTAATATAATATGTGACAGGCAGCTAACCATTGAATAGCTGTCTAATGTCCATTAAACTTTGTCAACTGATTAATATAAAGAGGATTGCCATGTTTTTAAGAACATCTAGGTACACCCAATATTCAGAGGCTAAATTTCCATAGAGAAATCAAATTCCCAGAAGGCAGAGAAAAAAGCATGTTGTGGTCATGTCGAGATTACACACTGACAGGCTCTTCCAGCCTGGCACTAGTCTGATGGGGGCCATTTTTCATTTTGACAAGAAGAATCGAGCGGATAAAAAAAAATCCATGTCACAGAACCAGACGGGGACTAGCAATTAGTGACTCCAATTCTGAAACTCTTTTTTTTTTAAAAAATAAATAAATAAATAACCTAATCCCTTAAAGTCTCCAGACTCAATGAAATAAGCTGTCTTCATGTCACAGTTCAGGCACTTTCACAATGACTGTCCCTGATCTCACTGTTCCAACTTCAGTCCAGGTGTTGTCCATCATCTTCCCCTATGCACATTTCAGTTTCTTTTGAGAAAAGTGTCAATCAAGGAAAGCCTAAAGACCAATTCTGTCTGAGCAGCTTATTAGCCAGGTCACTAGAATGTCACCAGGGCTTCTTTGTCTGTGGCTCTTCACAAACTATCCCTGTCTCTGATGCTCTCCCACATCCCCCAACACATGCACACACTGTGTCTGGAATGCTCTCATCCTTATTCCCACATCGTAGAATCTCTAACTCCCTTGAAGGCTCAGCTTAAGTGTCAAGCCCTATAAACTACTCTCCCTCATTCTATCAGTATTTTCCTTCCCTAGAAATTACTTCGTATTTGTTTTGTATTTACTCACCTATGGACATGGCAAATCCCTCAGTAGAATAGAAAATTCTTAAATAGGTGAAGACAGCTTCATTTGTCTTTGTATCCAGGTTGAAAATAATGCCTGGCATACAAAACCACTGAGACGAAAAAAAAATCAGTGTTTCCCTTCAAATCTTTTCCTTTTTCTACGATCCATAATTCTATCAAAATATGACTATTTTTCTAGACACCCATGTTCACCACCTAAAAGTCCTCCTCTGTTCCTCAATCAATATAGCTCATCAACTGCCAATTTTTATCATTCCTACCTTCATGGTGCCTCCAACTATCTCTCTCTCTCTCTCTTTACATGTTTATAATTCTAATTCAGGTCCTGATTACCTCTAAACTAGACATTTGTAGTAGCTTCCGAAATGGTCTCTCTTACTTAAATCTCTCCTCTCTCTCATCAATCCCCCACATACCCACCAAAGTGGTTTTCCAAAGACATAATTTTAACCACGTCCCTTCGCTCTTCAAGAAACTCCAATGTGGCCAAATACAAACTCTTCTCCTTAGCATTTAAAGCCTTCACATCCTCAATCTAATCTTGCTGTCTAGTCTTGTTAAATAGGATTCCTCTTAACATACTCTACAACCTAGATGAATAGATCTTCTTGTTTGTTGATACTTTGTCTCCATTTCCATATTGTTGCATGGCCAGTCCCTTCATGCTTGGAATGTTCTTTCTTATTGCCTCCTATTCCTCTTGAAATTCCTAGTTTGCTTTAAAGTTCAGCTCATATCATCAAATAAGGTCTCCCCTTGCTCTCTCTAGCTACTAACGACTTTTTCCAAAAGCTATCTTCTATTTATGAATTTCTTTAATAGATGCTTATATATGAATCCATTGTCTTCCCTGATAGAATGTAAACTCCTTGAGTACAGGAACTACTTCTTCTTTGACTTTGTATGCCTAGTGCCCAATACAAAGTAGTAGATGCTGAATAAATAATCGTTCAATGTTTGATGCTTTGGCAATGGTGTGTAGAATGTATTGGAGTGGCAAGACACACATTGGGAGGACTAATTTCTTTTGCTAAGCTCTTGTATCCCCATTATTTAGTGCTTTCTGTATAATAATGGGAATACAAAAACTTAGCCCAGTGTGATTACATTCTTGATATAGCATGTATACATATTAAAAATATATGATAATAGGGGGCAGTTGGGTGCTCAATGGATTGAGAGTCAGGCCCAGAGATAGGAGGTCCTGGGTTCAAACTGGGCCTCGGACACTTCCTAGTTGTGTGACCCTGGGTAAGTCACTTAACCCTCATTGCCTAGCCCTTGCCACTCTTCTGCCTTAGAACCAATACCCAGTATTGATTATAAGATGGAAGGTAAGGGTTTTTATTTTAAAAATACATGATAATTTGAGGAATCACTAACAATCAGAAGGATCAATAAAATTTTTGCATTGGAGGTAGTGAATTCAGCCTTTATAGAAACCAGGCAATCTAAAAGATGGAAAGGAGGCATTCCAGGCACAAGAGTTTTCCTGTGCAAAAGCAAAGAGGTAGGGCTATGGGGTGTCAAGTTTAGAAAATAACTAGTAAATGTGTTGGAAATTCAACTTTTGAGCAAAGCAATTTGCAAAGTTTCTTATATATGTGCCCACAAGGTGGGGATTAGGTAAGAGTAGAGCTTGTAGATTTAGGATTGATTGAATGTTTAGACTTAAAGAGTGATGATCAGCAGCACTTTTTAAACTTGGAAATTTCTGTTGGAATGTTTCACGGATCTGTGCTTTTCCACATTTTTCCACATCAATGACTATGATGAAACCCTAGAAGTGTACTTGTCAGATTTTCAGATGACATAAAGCTCTGGAAGGGATAGTTAATATACTGAATGATAGACACAGTACTATCAAAAAAATCCGGATAGGCCAGCTATAAAATGGCATAAATTAAACAAGATGAAATTTAGAAGAAGCAAATGCAAAGTCATACTTTGAACTAAAAAATATCAATCAGAGAGGGATGCCTAGACAATATTTTAACAAAAGTTTATTGGCTGATTATGAAAAATAGATCTGGGGATTTTAATGAACTTCTGGTTCAATATAAATCAATATCATAATATATCAAGTCCCCCAAAAGCTCAAAAAACTCAGGTGCCTTGAGAGGTATAAGAATCAGAAAAGGAGAGATGATAATCTGGTCAGCTCATATCAATTCTGGAAGCTGTGTTGATCTCTAAATTCAACAACTTAGGAAGAAATAAGAAGAACATCTATAAGAAGGCAGTCAGATTAGAAAGGAAACTGTAGACAATGTCAAATGAATATTGTTGGAAGGAAATGGTATTTAGCATATAGCAGGCTAGATGATGGAGTGAATAGAATGTTGAATCTGGAGTCAGTAAAACTCATCTTCATGAGTTCAAATCCAGTCACAGATACTTACTAGCTGTTACTCTAGGCAAGTCATTTAACTTTGCCTCAGTTTCCTCTTCTGTAAAATGACATGGAAAGGCAAATGACATTCCACTCCCATATTTTTGCCAAGAAAACCCTAAATGGTGACATAAAAAGTTTGACACAACTGAAACCACTGCAACAACAACAAAGGGATACTTAGAAGGGATATAATATAAATGACAGTCTCTCAATATTTGAAGGGTTTTCATGTGAAAGAAGAAGGCTCTGTTTAGCCTCAGGAGAAAGAATCAGGAACAATGGGGAGAAATTAAAGAAAAATTATTTAAGTTTAACAAAAAGAATGTTTTAATGATAAGGAGCCTCCCAATTAAAACTAGCCAAAAGGAAAGGGTAATAGGTTGCCTCAAGAGAAAGAAAGAGAAAGAGAAAGGAAGGGAAAAACGCATAGTCCCTACCTTTGGATCAGATACTATACTAAGCACTTTTTACAAATATTAACTTATTTGATCCTCTTGTTGACTCAAACAAAGGCTGGATGACTAAGTGGGATCAGTGGAAGAAATGGAGGGCCTGGGGCTTCTACCTGAAGTATGATACCTACCAACTCAAATTCCATGATTTGGTGAAATTCAGTAGTTATTGTCCAATTTTGCTATTTATCTGAAGTGTGATTTCATACATCCTTCTAGACAAATGTTTCCAATTTAGTGCTTCCAACATGGTGGTCCAAAATAGTAGTGCTAAAAAAATTTTAATGGCACCTTAATCAATCATAGAAATCATAATACTCTTAATAATAAGCATTATAGGTATTCTAAGGTTTGCAAAGTACTCTATAAATATTACCAAATTTTATCTTCAAAACAATCATGGAAGGTAAGCATTACTATTTATCCTCATTTTTAGATTGAGGAAATGGAGGCAAGAAAAGGTTAACAACTTGCTCAAGATCACATAGATAAATTAAATACCCATGGTCTAATTTGAATTCAGGCCTTTCTGACTTCAGACCCAATGTTTTGGTTGCTGTCTAAATAATTATCCAATAATATTATCCATTTCTTCCTCTATGACAACAAGCACATACAAGATTATAGGTTTATTACCTTTGTACTTAGTGTAAGTGTTTAATGAATGAATCCAAAAGGATATTTTCAAGAAGTGATTTTAAATTATCCTAAGAGTTCACAACACATTTTTATTAGAGGTATTTGGAGGGGGTTATTTGATCCAGGGCAAGTCACTTTACCTCTGTCTACCTCCGTTTTCTTTAATGTAAAGTGAAGATAATAATAGTACATACCATACCAGATTGTTGTGAAGATTAAATGAGATATTTGTAAATGTGCTAGTACAGTGCATGGCAAATAATAAGTACTTAATTGACAGGAACCAGCCAGTCCATGTCCAGGGGTCCTCAAAAGAGATAAAAAGAATGATATGAACACTGCAGGATCAGGAAGGCCAGGTTGCTGATGGCAAGCAAGGTGAGTTTATTGAAAGTTACCTCTTCTTTTATAGGGGGAGACAAACAAGCTAGGGCTCTAAACTGCAACTCAGTGTTGATTTCTAGTACTATTTACTATTATCTCCACATTATCAACTCTCCTTTGAGTAATTTCTATAAGGTAGTGTATTTAAGCAAGGGATTATTAACCAAGACCCAAGAGTAAGGAGAAATCAAATTGCCTCCAGCCACTGTGAGATGCTGCTATCAGTTGCTGTCCATCTCTGTACTTTCTGAGGCTTTATACAATGTCCTTTATAGAAATGGAAGAGATTAATACAATAGCAATAGATAACACTGATCAAACTGAATTCCTTTGTGTGTGGGTAACTTATTTCCACTGTTCTTCTGACCAAAATGAGTCCCCTCAGGAAATTTGCTTGCTAAGCTGATTGTATAGATGTTTTTGTGATGTTCTTGCTAAGAACTAGGTTCTAAAATCCAAACTCCAGACTTCAATTGTGTTCAATTAAAACTGTGACTTCAGTGATTCAACATAGTCTTTTTGTTCTCCTGGGAAGGCTACTGACTCATACCCATTACCCTTATCATAGATATTGACTGAAAGGAATTTTTCTCAAGATTCACCCCCTATTAGAGTGATCCTGAGGTCCTCTTCTCTTTCCCAAAAGTTATTGAGGGAAGGAGGTATTTCTTAATTCCAAATAAAATTTTTACATATTTAGATAGGATATGCATATACTACAGCAACTAAGATTTAATGCCTTGATGTTTAAATTTAAGCTGAAATGAACCTTCTTTAGGACAGGAAAAGGGTAATAACTTTTTTTAGACAGTTTATAATAGCTTCACATCCCAGTTGCCTGTGATTCTGGGACATGAGGAAAATGTCAGGGGCATACCTTTTTTCTTTACTAATTTTCTGCTGAATTGCTAATCAATCCTAAAGAATCCTTACTTAAAAGAATAATGTCATCTAAATGCTATATCCTTGCACCTTGTTTATCTCAATCACATCAGATATTAATTTTAGACCTTTGTACACATTTACAGATTAAGATAACCACTTACAATTGAATCAAAATTTTGTATAGGCCAGTTGCACCAAGCATGGATTAATATTTTCTAACTTTGAAGTTTAAAAAATGTTGATTTAGAACAATTTTTGGAAATTTAGAAAACTTCAGAAAATTTAGAATATTATAGATATTAAATATCTCTTGTCCCATATTTTTTCATTTTCATAAATAAACCCTAAATTTTAAAAATGAAACTGTATCTTTTTAACATTATATCTTCTTCTAATAGTTGGTCCTAATTCTTATCCATGAATACACTTAATTGAACCTTCATGTTCCTTAAAGAAGCCAGTGCCTATTAAGCCAAATTAGGCTGGAATAAATATGTTAGGCATATTCAACGCTACAAATCTCTAACTATTGCTCATTCCATAGCTCAGTGAGGAAAAATTGCTTTCTCATACTTAACCTTAAAAATTCTCCTGAAATGTCAGTGACTGATAATTTGCAAGTCACTTTTAGTTTCTTTCACTTAGTCCCATGACTACATTCCAAAATCATTTGCAATTTCCAAAACCATAATCATCAACTTTAACCTTTTAATATTATCTAATTGTGGAATCAAATTATCCCTTTCCTGTCTTTATCATTTCTACCTCTCTTTCCTTGTGGCCTTCGAGGACAGAAGGAAGAAATGTTTGACAGATCTGTTTACCTGCCTCTGCCTTGTTTAGAGCGGAGACTAAGATTCCTTTTTACTTAATCAATTAAATTATCTCAAAGTTTAGGAGACTCAAAAAATCCACAAAAATGTTGTTTTTTAATTTCCCTGTCTCTGATCTGTCTTCTTCATTTTTCCAGAACAATGAAGGTGGGAGAGGGGTAGAAGGTGGGAGATAGAGAAATGCAAAAGACCTCTTCTAGGAGGCTTATTTTCCCAAAAATTAAAACCTCCCAGTGTACACAGACAACATAGAACATAGAACATAAACTTACAACACAGACATATAGCACAATTATCTTCCCAATATTTCTTACACTTTCTTCTCCACTAAGAAGGGGAGTGTTATAAATGATTACTAGAATTTTCTTGTTTTTGCTTTTAACAACCTCTGTTTTCACTAGATCTCTACTTGTGAGTTACATTCTGCACAACTCTCACTAAGAATTCTTTCTTCTGCTTCTTAGCCCTTAGGCACAAGTCTAATCCAGAGTCATCCAAGAATAGACTGACTCCTTTGGTCTCCAGTCTTTGAGAAAATGAAGATCTGTTGTTTGGGCTTAAGCCTTCCACTGATACCAGACTGTATTTATAAAAGTCTTCACTAATTGTTCTAATTTCTGGCTGAAAGGTTTTGAAAAAGAAGGAGGAAAGATTATATTCTCAAGTAAGAATGCAATATCTGGTTATGAAATAGGAGATTGTGGAGGGAGAGATAGAGGAGAATGAGAATAATGAGCTACTTCTTTCTCCAACTCTGTTCCATACTCGGGAGGAAGGGCATCATCCAAGGGAATAAGAAAAGAATTTTGTCCTTTAGAACTAGACATATCTGGAGGAGTGAGAACAGACTTAATTAGATTTTAAATTTTCTTTTGAGGGTCCATTACTTTGTTCTCCAAAAGGAGCCTGGTATAAAGTCAATGATGGATATAAGGAAGATGTTTTGTGGTTTTAGTCTTAACCACAGGCATAGGAATGGAAGGAACATTGATGCTAGTAGGATAAGTATCTAGATAATCCCTGATCAATTTCCATACTGAAAATGTGTCAGCAGGGACCTTTGTCAGTCCTTATGATATATAGTGGTCTCAACTCCTCTTTCCCACTTGCTCCCAAGTCTCCAAATTTATAGTACTTCCCTTTGGGAACCATGGACAAGAAACTTCTGCAACTGGACACTACTAACTTTAGTGCCTCTTGCTTGCAACACAGATTTTAACACTTGAAAAAACAGCTCTCTCGCCTTTGAACTGGCTTGTCCCATGTTTTACTCCTGACTATTCCTTCCTGCCCTATAACTAATTCCCTGCCAAGGGGGAAGGTTATTCTAACCTGAAACTCCTCAATGTATCTTGAGGAGGAGGGCCCACCTGGGCACCACTTAATAGGAACCAGCCTGCCAATGTCTGGGGGTCCTCAAAGGCAATAAGAAGAATGATATGAATACAGTGGGATCAGGAGGGCTAGGTTGCTGATGGCAAGCAAGGCAAGTTTATTGAGAGTCACTACTGTTTTTATAGGGGGAGAAAAACAAGCTCGACCTCCTGTACAAGCTTTCCTCATACATAGTAACAAGTAAGAATTAACAGAAGACCTTAAGTGATCACAATGCAATCCACTATACATCAGTGATTTTATAGGAAATTTATTGTGCAGGAGTTTGAGAAACAGGGGGAATTTCCATAGGTTACCTGATACATATAAAAAAGTTTCCCTGGGTTACATGACACATACACAAAAAGGGGTTTCTAGGGATTTCAAAGACAAACATGACTTAAAAGTAAAGAAGAGAAGGGAGGGGGAGTAAGGGAGAGGGAGTATGTTTGGGAACTTTCTGCTCTATATTCCAGAGCCATGCTCAAAGGTCTCAGTCTGTGCCTCCTAAACATAATGATTTTCCCTCTTGAACATCAGAATTTGAAGTGACCTTAAAAACTACAGTTTTTCAATGTTAAGATAAAGAAATCAAAACTATCAATAATCATATGAAAAATGTTCTAAATCACTCTTGGTTAGAGAAATAAAAACAACTCTGAGGTACTACTTCATACCTATCAGATTGGCCAATGTGACAATAAAGTAATAAATGTTGAAGGGGATGTGACAAAATTAGGATTCTAAAGCATTGTTGGTGGAGTTGTAACCTAATCCAACCATTCTGGAGGACAGTTTAGAATTATACTATAAAATTGTGTAGACCCTTTGATCCTGCAATACCACTACTATATCTGTATGCCCAGAAAATCCTAAAAAAGGGGAAAGATCCTACTCATGCCAAAATTATATAACAGCTCTTTTTGTGGTGGCAAATTGGAAATGAGGGGACATGCATCATTTGGGGAATGGCTGAACAAACTGTGGTATAAATTGGTTATTGAATGCTATTGTGCTATAAGAAGTGATGAGCAGAATGATTTCAAAAAATCTGGGAAGATCTACATGAACTGATGCAGAGCAAATTAAGCAGAACTGAAAGAACATTGCACACAGCAACAGCATATTATACAAATAACAACTCTGAAGGACTTAACTACTCTTGGCAATATGCAAAGATAATTTTAGCATTGTGACTTAAAATCTAAATTTAATTGGTTGCCAGGGAAAATCCTAAATAATAAAATACTCAAGTCAGCTGGAAATTTATGGTGATTTAATTGATATAGTGGGGGGAAAAAAAACTAAGAAGGGAGAAGGAAAGGGTGAAGGATTTCTCCTTGTATCAGGTGGGTAGATTAGGGGATCTAGAAAATAAAGTTTTTGGAGTGTGGAGCAAGGAATCAGTCTGAACTCTAAAAGGGCTCAGCCAAGATGTCTGAGCCTGAATCAGCTCAAGGGCAAACTTACTGCCAACCAGACAAATAGCTGCCGCCACACCAAGATGTCGGAAAGCTTAGCATGCTGCCAGCCAGAGTCGCCTTTCCGGGGCAAGAGGGAGAGAGAGTAAGTGGCATGCCTTATATAGACGGTTTTACGCCACTTTCCTGCATCTCATCTGTACCAATGATATCTTAGCTTCACTTAGGACAGCCCAGGGGTCTGATCACTGTTTCTGATTTATCATTTGCTAGCACATGCCCGTGTAATGTGGGTGTGCACATTCCTGGGTGCTAGACCAAACAAGATGGAGAGAATCTAAAAATCACAAATACAGTGATGCAGGAAAAATTCTGAAGGATTTATGACAAGGAATGCTATCCACCTCAAGAAAAAGAACCGTTAGAGTCCGATGCAGATCAAAGCAAACTATTTTTCACATTAGTTTATTTTTAGTTTTATTCTAGAATTTTGGTTTTATATGAATATTCCCTTGCAACAATGATCAACATGAAAGTATATTTGGCATGATAATACATGTATAACAGACAATTTGGATCTTATAATTTTGGAAAACATGTACTGAAAATTGTTATTACATGTAATTGGAAAAATAAGATATATTTGAAAAATAAGTAAAGAAATTACAGCTTTTTATTTCTGTGGGTACCCCATAAAGTCTGTCAGGCAGTACTTTCTATGACTAAGAAGATCATCAGTAAATACTTGTTAACTGAGTTATTTTCATCACCATTCAAACCATCTGTTCCTCAAAAAAGATAAAGTTCTTTTTACAGAAATATTGACAAATCACACATAAGATAAAATAGTAAAAGCTTGTAGTGGTAAATTGTGCTGTTGGCTCCCACAATGAAAATGAACATGGATTTCTTTATTATCTAGTTGGCCTTCCACTCAAGTCTTCTCCCAATATTTTCAGTGGGTTTTCAAAGCTCTTACCAGAGGAACATAAGCTTTGGCATTTTCAACCTAGATGGAAAGATTATGAAGAGAATCCTAGTAATAGATCTCAACCTTGCTAAGTTCAGAGAGGTTCAGCACCTAATGGTTGGCCACCAAATAATTATTTAATTTTACTACATGCACTGGCAAAGAAGCAGCTTAGTGGTTCTGTGGATTGTGCTAGACATGGAATCAGGAAGCCCTGAGTACAAATCCTGTCTTAGACAATTTTTAGCTAAGTGACTCTGGAGAAATTACTTAGCCTCAGCTTGCCTCAATTCCCTCATCTGTAACATTGGCATAATAATAGGACCTCCTTCCTGGGGTTGTTGCTAGGATAAAATGAGATAATTTTTTGTAAAGTGCTTTGCAAACCTTAAAATGCTTTAAAAATTATCATATTGTTATCATATTATTTTATATATTTATATTTTATTTATATGTTTATATATATATAATTTATATATTTTTAAATAACATTAATTGTTATCTTATACAAGCAATAAGCATCAAAGGCAGGATTCAAACCCACGTCATCTGACTCCAGAGTCAGAATTCTTTTCATTTTTCCTTATTGCCTCCCATCTACTAAGACATGGAAGAATTATGACTTACATCAGTGGGAATAATGGTGAAATTATGGGTATTTTAAATAGAGATCTAAAAGGTGAGTTACCCAACCTCTTTTTTTCTCTCCTGCCTTGTCCTTCTGGCTGCTGCCCTTTAAACCATTACAGTAATCAAAACACCTCTACAAAAGTGACCTGGGGGTAAAGTAGGCAGCTAATGACATAATTATGAACTCAAACAGTTGCCTGACAGCCATATGATTTTCCAGAAATTATACAGATCTTTTTTTAATTGTTTCTGGAAATATTGGCTATTTCTAATTTTAATAGGTATTTAACTGGTAAAAGCAGGTGGTAGTTATGTTGGGGGTTACTTTTAATTCTTTGTGTATCTCCATACTGTGGATTAGCACAGAGGACCACCTGTGATTACTCTTCTCTTTGCCAAAAAAAGGACCAAGTAGAGGGCCAAGCTCTGGCCTCAGGTGCCCCCACTGAAAGAAATAATAAGTAAACATGCCAACTGCTGATAAAAACCATCACCTGCTCCTAATTCTAATTACAGAAGTGTTTTTATTTAAAATCTGGGCCACACTGCAATCAGAGAATACTTTGGAGATTTTTCAATAGTATTTCTCAAAAAAGCAATTTGTTAATTTTCTTCCTTCTTTGATCCTTAAAGAAATAATCAAACCTTTTCTCCATTGATATATATAAGCACAGATCACACACCTTAGACCTCTCAAGTGATGAGATGATATTACCATCATCAGGGATATTTTGTCTGCTATTAATGATGGGTTTAATGCAGTTTTGTTGGTTGTTTTACTTTATTATATTAAATGCATTATTTTAGTGATCAAGCTACTGAGAAGCAAAGGGGAGTAATGAATAGATAGCCAGCATTGAATTAGAAAGAACTGGGTCCAAGCTCAGCCATTCACAACTGCTATATTAGCCAAGTGATCTTTTAACTCCTCAGTCCTCACACATACCTGTATTAGATGATGTTACAGACAATGTGTCAATGTGCATTGGTGAAAGGAGTGTCTATACTGGGAGTTCACAACATTGGGAAATCATCATTTCTGGAATCAATAAGACTCATCTTCCTATGTTCAAATCTAGCCTCATTCACTTACGACCTGTGTGACCCCACTCAAATCATTTAATCCTGTTTGCCTTAATTTCCTCATCTGTGAAATGAGCTGAAGAAGAAAATGTCAAACCATTCCAATATCTTTGTCAAGAAAGGGTTACATACCTAGAAAGTGCAGGAGGATAAATTTCAACTGAGGACTAGGAGCCTTCCTGCCTCCTAACTTGGTATTGTATCCAATGAGACATCTGTCCACTGTACCACCAAGTAGCATACTAATAATCTGATTATCTACAACAATCGACATAAAAGCTGTAAATCTTGAAATTTCTCAGACTTGTGAATGTTAAAAATTTCCCCATCAGGGAATTCTTAATTGGAAAAAATTCCCTACTGAGAAACATTCCCCATTTTGATGTGAGAACTCGCCAGGATCAGAAATGGGAAGACCTCTACTCCACCTGTACTTAAGACTGCTTTAGGGGAGAAAACTCATTGCTAAACAAAGTACTTGGATCCATGCTTATGGGGGGGGGGCAAGGAGTTCTTTGAGCCAGGCCTGTTTTTAGAATTGATACAATGGAATGCTAGGTACCTAAAAGGGTCGGGCAAGTTTTCTCTTGATGAGATTAGTTGACTCAGCTGTGTTTTCTCTAGTTCAGACTTACTGAGGAGATTGGTCAACACAGCAGCATTTTTTCTGGTTCAGACTTACTGAGGAGATTAGTCGACTTAGCAGGAATTCAGATGGGCAGTCCTTTGGAAAACATCTACAGTGATTGGTAGATGTAAGGACTTAGGGGAGGAGACATAGGAGAAAAACCCCTATATAAGAAAAAGCAGAATCTCTTGATGAGATATATATGTATATATATATTCCTTTTGGAGAATTCCTTTTGGAGGATCTCTGATGAGGACCGCTTGGGAAGAATCTCTTGAGAGAGGCTCTGGAGAAGGGAAGCTCTTGGAGGACAATCTCTAAGGAGGTCTCGCTGGAGCTCCTCTGAGGGGACTCTGTCCCTCTGGAGGCTCTGGAGAGAGGCCTTTTGTAACAGTCTCTGGCTGGAAGGCTCTCTGGTGAAGTCAGCTGAGATGGAGCTGGCCTGGTGTCACTAGAATCCTTGTTTAGGCAGACCTTGTGGTGAGTGTTAAAAGACTGACTGACTGATTCTCTTTTAAGACTCAGGTCTAGGCCATATTGGCTTGAGGCCCTTCATAATTATTCCTTTCCTACTCTTTCTCTCTTTCTCTAGTTCTTCATTATATTATTAATTAAAATTCTCTATAAAACCCAGTTGACTTGGGTATTTGAATAATTGGGAATATTTCCCTGGTGCCCACCTTATATTTGATTTAAAAACCAAGACACTGTAGTGAAACATATTTCTGTGGTCAAATTTACTCACCCTCCCTTATATCTATCACCATTTTAATCACTACAGTTTAAGACCTCAACCATTTTAAATCTCACAAAGCCTAGTATTTTATCTATATTTTCAATAATAATGCACATTTACGTAGTATTTTGAGGGTTTATGAAGCCTTTTCCTCACAATTTTCAATTGAGAAACATGTAAATCTCTTTGGAAAAATTATATATAGATGACTGAATAGTACCAGTGAAGTTAAAGACTCTTCTTTTTTGTATCACTACATAATTAACTCATAAAATATTACTCCAACAAACCTGTGATCCTATGTTGTTTTTTATGGTCCAAAACAATATAATGGACCATCATTTTGCTAAAAAAAATGCCACCATTAATATTTTAATATCTATTGTTTTTTATTATTGACCTCCTTGGAATAAAAGCCACACAGTGGGATCACTGGGTCAATTTGAATAAAAAATGTAATCACATTTCTTACATAATTCCAAATTATTTCTAATATGGTTGAAACAATTATTGACTTATAGTGTCTTTGCACACTACTATAAGAGGTGCTTGGTGGAGTTAATGTTGAGGTTTTGTGGAAGGCAATTTGAAAGAACTGAGCCTTGAGGGAAAAAAATATATTAAGAAAAAACATAGCAGTGAGTCATAAATTTCCTTTCACCAGATGTTCTCTAAAGTCCCTTTCTACTTTTAAGATGCTATTCCTTTACAGCAGTAGTCATTTCTTGGGAATTCAATAGGTATAGATTCCAATAATTTTGAACTTTTATATTTCAAACACTTGAAGTGTTCACCTGATAATGCTTTTTGAATTTCTTCTGATTCATTTTCAGTTTGCTATATTGTGCTCCCCACCCCTAACCTAGGGTTATATAATATACCTTGCCCCATTTGTGATCCCATTAGTCTGTGTTCCCCAGTCTTCTAAACCAAAGATTGCTAGTCCTAAATCAGCAGACTGAGCATACAGCCTGAACCAGATTAAAATGTAATTAAGAAATTTTTAAACAAATAAATAAAGAGAAAGAAATCAGATAATTTTACGTTTTATAAGCAAGTCAGTAAATGATGTACAGTGGTCTTTATGCATGGATTAGTGGCCCTAATTACTATGACTTTGACACCACTGTTCTAAAAACCATTGATTGTCAGCACTAACTTCTTATTTCTGACCACCTCTCTGTATATCATATCCCTGGGGACTCATTAGAATACAGTGGCCTCCTATCCTCTCCAAACTCTTCTGTTTGACATTTAATCCCCTTCACAAACTGGCTTCTGCCTACCTTTCCAAGTCTTTTTGCATATTATTCCTCTTCTTGAATTCTTTGGTCCAACCCTACTGGCCAACTTGGCCTTCCACACACAGTTTCCCATCCCCCTATGCCTGAAACAATTCCATGCACATTTCCACCTCTTGAAATGTCTAGTTTCCTTTAAGACTTACATCCTGTGTGATCTCTTATAGATGAGAGCTTTCCTAGTCTGTGAGCTCCTTGTTTTTGTCTTTCTCTGCCTCCCCAAAGCTTATCAGAGAACTAAGCATAATAACATAATGATGCTGCCTTGGCACATTGTAGTCATTTAATAAATGTTTATCAACTGACTCTGCCAGTGGATGGTACATTACTATATGTTAATTTTTATGTATTCTGTATATACCTATGTATGTATTCTCTCCCTCCCTCCCTCCCTTCCTCTCTCTCTCTCTCTCTCTCTCTCTCTCTCTCTCTCTCTCTCTCTCTCTCTCTCTCTCTCTCTATCTCTCTCTCTCTTTTTCTCTTCCCCTTTCTGTCACTCTCTCTCTTTGTTCTCTCTCTGTCTCTGTCTCTGTCTCTCTCTCTCTCTTTTTCTCTCTCCCTTTCTGTCTCTCTCAAATATAGAGGCAGAAACTATTCTGCTTTTGTTTTGTTTTGTTTTATTCTCAATGCTTAACATATTTCCTGGCACATAAAAGTTTAATAAATGATTATTGATGTATTAATACACTCTCTTTCTCCCACTTAGTCACTAGCACTACAAATCTTGAAAGATTTCCATAGGATAAGGGGCATTCTGTTTTTCTTTCCTTTTTTCATGGGTTATCATGGCCCCAAAGCTCATTACCTACTGGACAATTTGATAGTAAGGAGACTCTCACTACATCTCTGGGTTAGTCCTTGAAAAGCTGATTCATTCTTCCCCTGGAACCATCCTCAAAGTCCTTTGAGTTTAGAAAGCCTGTCAAAATTTTCATTCAGCTTTTGTAGACTTTGAGAACTCTGGATCAGTTCCATACTCCCCTTTGCTAGATGATAGGTTATCTAAGAAACTGGTTAATATTCACTTTTAGTTGGATAGTTACATATACTTTAATGATGAATTTTATAACAAAAGTGGCCAAGATGCATTAGAATGCATTATCAGCAAAAACATTTTTCTGTGTGCTGGAAATGAGTTTTTTAATTAGAGTTTCATATTTAGAAGTTTGTAAATTTCATAGGATCATTGAGTTAGAACTAGATAGGATCTTTAGACGTCAATGACTCCAATCCCCTCATTTTACAGAACAGTAAACTGACATACATAGAATTAAATGACTTGCCCAAGGTCACAGATAGTAAATATAAATATCTGAAGTGAGATTTGAACCCAGGTCATCCTGAATTCAAGGCCATTTTTTAGCCATTATATTATGTTACTTTTTACCACTATTTACTAATCCAGAGTCATTTTAAAATTTTCTTTCTTAGCATTATCTTATGATAAAATACTATAGGAGGCAGAGCCAAGGTAGAGAAGGTACACAGACCTGACTTATCTCTACCATAATTACCCTCCAAATATATATTTATTTATTTATTTTTATTTTTAATTTAATTTAAATATTTAATATAACACTTCAAAATGATCCAGAGGGGAAGAAACCAAAAAAGAATGGGTGAGACCATTTGTCAGACCAAGATAACTTAAACTGTTAGCATGAAAGTTCTATGATACCAGGGTAAGAGTGAACAGCCCAGTGAGCCAAGAGAGGCTCCACTTCAGTGTTACCCATACACAGATCTAGGTCACAGTCCTGGGTTCAAGTCCCATGACCAGAAGGAGCAGTAACACATACTTGTGACCTCAGGAAAGCAAGTGACCCTGGTCATAGTTCTAGAACATAAGAGTATTTGTGGTTGCTCAAAGACAAGAGCACAGGTGAGGAGAGTATTAAATACAGCTCTCCTTAGATTATACCACCTTGAAAGAACTGAAAACTTATATATCCCCAGAGCCAACTCTGAAGGCAGCTGCACAAAGAAACTGAAGCTTGGAACAGTGCCCAATTCACCAAAGGAATGGAGCCCACCTTTAAAAGTTTTTCTTTAAGTTAAAAGACAAGAAAAATTCTCAAAGAACATTCCTGTTTCACAGAGGAAACTGAGTACCTCCAAAAATAAGTATCTTGCCCAAGATCACATACTTTAAGGGCATCAGAATAGAGACTATAACCCAAGTTACCTCATTTCTACTCATATTTTCTCCTTTAATATAGTAAAATTAATTTCCACAATTACAAGGAAAGAACCAGAAACATAGAAGAGTCCAAATGACTTTCCCAAGGTCTCAGCTAGTTATTACATTGTTTTCATTAAAAATAATATTTATGTAATTTAAATTTGATCATAGATTCTTTATATCAAATGAATATTTCATTTTTATTTTTCTGCCATGATTTTGCTTTCTTTTTGAATCAACACTCTATGTCTGTGGAAATTTATCTTCGATTGGTCCTGAACACCTCTATTCACCTCTCTTTAGCTGCACATAGCATATGCCTACTTATTTTCAGATAGAACCTAATGGCTGCAGTTGGAGTGGAGATTGTGAATGATTACTTTGAAGTACAAAACACAGGTTCTAGTAGATGGAAGAATTCAGAAATCAATGTTTTTACATCACTTCAAGACCAAATACTTTGCTTAGAAAATATAATATTTAGTCTACACACTCTCTTCTGAGCTGAATATGTGAAAAGCTGAAGATGCCCTTGTTGTGATCTGTTTTTCTTTCTGGTAGCTGCAGATCCAACTAACAGAAATACCACAGCATCCCTGGCAAACTAACATGGAGAAATTTCTCATTTTTTTTCCTGAAAACAATCATGGTCTGACTCCTTGGAATATCCTTTGATACATTAGTAAATCTTTTATCTGACTGCTTATATCCTGTTCTCTGATCATAGGCATTCATACCATATTTCTTTAGAGCTATGAGGCATCTCAGAGGTGATCAAGGTCAACCAACCTCATTTTATAGATGAGTAACCCATGGCTGAAAATCATTAAATGACCTGCTCAGGGTCACATAGCCTTAAATAAGTATATATGTATATACACAATTACAATAAGGATAGTTATTGTATTGTATTGTTATTGTATTGTATTTTGTGTTATATTGTACAATACAATTGTATTGTAATTATTGTAGGCAATATATGTATATATTAGTATAATAGTCAGTTCTATCTTACTCCAAAATCCTGCTATCTTGAGACCTTTAGAGTAAAGCAGAGCCAAGTATTGTGGCACATCCTGGAATAACATTTTCATTGTCCTTCCTCTTTATCTCAGGCACTTTTCCCTCCCTCACCCCTAAATTGTGCTGAAATATCTGGCTGAGCACATCCCCTCCACACCTTCTAATCATATGTGATTCCTATCCATGTTTTTCCCCCTCACAAATCATCTCTAAACAATTACCACCACTGTACCTATATTAGCATTTTCAATGCCCACATGGGCTGTTTCCAAGTCTTTCCAGATCATTAATATTGTTAAGTCCAAGACAAATGAAAACCAAAACTAATAATGACTTGACAGTGTTAGGACCTCACTATGAAGAGCTATAGTTTCAGTAGGAGATCTAAACTTTAAAAACAAAGTCCACTACTAGACTTTCTATTTATATCCATGTTTTTAAGATGGTATTTTATTCCAAGAAGCAACCTGATATCATTAAAAGCCTGAGCAATATAATCAAGCCTATTCTCTTCCTCCACTTCAATTCTGAGCCCAATTCATTCAACAAGAAAACAAACGACAGTTTAAAGAGACAAGAAAGATGAGAAATAAGCTATTGCTACTGCTTACAATACCATTGTGTCAATTTAATAGCACTTTTCTTTCAAGATGCTGAAATAGTTTTGTTTTATCCCCTCCTACTTATATGCAAGGGAAATTGTTATTCCCATTCCACAGAGAAGGGAATTGAGATTCACAGAATACAAATTTAATCTAGAAATTCTATGATAGAGCCAAATCTAGAAGTTGTGCTTTCATTCACAATACAGGGTTTATTCTATTAGAGCAGGGGATTTCCTATTTGGGTTTCACAGGACTTAGTATCTTGAGGTGAAAAGGGTGTTAGAGAGCACTAGCACCTCTGACAAAATAGCTTACTAATACCTTTTCAGGGCTGCTCATCCACCTTTGGAGTCCACCTTTCACCCAACTAACACCTGTTGCTTTAACGTGCACAATGGCCAATCCTCAGTCTTGGCAGACAGACTAAACCAAGTTGAGGATAACCAACAGGCTTCAGACCTGTCAGAGTTAGGGGGATGTCTACCCCAAGCATGTGAAGAATTCTCCTAGAAGAATAGGCTAGTGAGAACAATTTCTTCCAACAGCCACAATGATGGCTGAAGCTGCAACAGCTGAGTGCTTAAAGCTTGGTCAGACACAGAAGATGTCAAGGTCACCCACTGCATCCCAGACCACCACCAGTGATACTGGCTTTTGCTTGCCACTGAACTTTGATGACTGGAATGGAGAAATGAGGCTGATAACTTGGTGCAATTCTACCTCACTTAAATCACCGCATGAGGTCATTAAGACCTCTTCAAAAATGAAGGACAAACAACAACATTGGGGTCACAGAGCAAATGCTTCATCATTTTTTTGTTTTTATACCAATAATAAGTCATGCACTGATCTTGTAAAAAAGCTCCAAATGATGCAAAAAGATTATTTGTGATCCTCAGAGAACTGGAAACCCTATATATTACATTACTTTTCCACTAAGCCTGAAATAAAAACTTTGACTATAAAAACTGTCTCATGATTCATTTAATTTAATTATATTCAAAATAATTGAAAGGTATTGTTCATTCATTCATCCATTCAAGAAGTATTTATTAAACTTTTATGTGCTAAGAGTTGGTAGAAATACAAAGATAGATGAACACAGATCTCTGTTATCATGGAGCTTACAGTCAGTATGGAGAGCCCTTAGGGACTGAGACACAGGACAACAGCAGTTTTATTGCTTTTAAAAATGTATTGTCAATAGTAAAAATTCCCCAGCTAAGCCATCTGAATTTTTAAATAATTTATTGTATAAAGATGTAGATATCTAATCAAGTGGCCCCCATCTGTTAGTACTCTCTCCCTCCTGAATGTTCTATATACTGGACTTATTCATATAGATGTAGAATGAAACCTCCTTGAGGGCATGAAGAGAAAAATTCTGTCACTAAAAATATATGCATTTACAAATAAGATATTTAAAATTATTCATGGTTACAGTCCCCCTGTTTGGTATACAGATTTGTTCTGCACATATCTATCCTGGCCCCAGATGTAGCCTCAGCTCTGGTTCCTGTTTAGGATCAACTCAGAACACAGAATATTTACCTAAAGCCTGTCTGACTCAAGACTTACATGAAGCTCTGAAAGTCCTTGACAAGACTAAAATTAGATAAATGAAATCCCTGTAGTTGCTTCCCAGGTAGGCAAAGCATAAATCAATCTGAGCAGCTGATTTCTTCAAATGTTTGCTTTACTTACTCTCATTTGGGATGACCACTTGTGACTCAATTGCACTCCGCCACTCATGAGTAATCCCATCAGCATGATTTCATATACATAAATCTTGGGCTCACAGTGAGAACAGACTTGGTAAATCTGTTTAGCAGCCCAGGAAAGGAGAAACAAAAACATATAATAAAAGTATGACTGGGGAATTGTGACAAATACAATGTCTATTTGGTCAATTTATAGTGGGAGTAAAAAATCCTTCAATATTAAGAGAAGAGATTGACAAAATGATGTTTTAGAGTTGTGACTACCTGAAAACTGAAACATGCAGCAAAATATTATTAATTATAATAAATGATAAAAATTATATAGTGCTTATTTTAAAGAAATCTGATATGTTATCTCATCTGCTCCTCATGACAGCCCTATCAAACTAGAAACTCCTTAAGAAAGGGGTTTGCTTTTTGCTTTGTATTTCCAGAATTGAGCTCATTTAGTACCTGGTACATAGAAGATATCTAATAGTTATTAGCTGATTGATTAATAATTAAGTGATGATTAGTTGATTGATTATTATCTCCTTTTTAAAGATGAGGAAACTGAGTCTGAAAAAGACTAAATGACTTCCCCCTAAGTCACACAATTAGTGTCTGAGGAAGGATTTGAACTCTGATCTTCCTGCCTCCAATGTAAGTTCATCTAGCATTCTATCCATTATCTCACTCACTTGCCTCAATATATGTGTAGAGGGGGAGAGCCTTTCAATAATATCAGTAACAAAATGACATACATAGAAAATTTCATGATTTCAAAGTTCTTGATATACACCTTCATGTGGTCCTTACAACAACCTTGTGAGGTAGAGAATGGAAGCATTATTAGCCCCATTATATCGATAAAGGACAAGTTCAGAGAACTTTAATGAATTATCCACACAGCTAGTGTCTGAGTCAGGACTCACCATTTTCTGACTCGGAGATCAATATCTGTTCCATAGCTAAAATGTAATTGTCATTGTCATGGCGAGATTATGGGCAGAGACAGATCAAGAACTATGGCCATTAAAAAATAGTATAAGTAGTAATGGCCCAAGGACAGGACAGGCTGGCATGGCAACAAAAGCTAAGGAGAATGTAAGAAAAGGGACAGACAAGCAGTCAAGATCAGAGACAATGTCACCAATAAGAAAACCTTGTTGTGAACCTAATTCTGAGGCAGGTCTGGGTCAGTGCAGAGAATCTAAAATATTCTTGCTAAAATAGGATGTGCTAGATTAGAATCTGTATCTGGCTGCAAAAAAAAGACATCACCAAGAGACTGAAAGCCATCTTCCTACCTGAGACTTGAACAATAGGATAGGTAGCTGTTAGTTTGGGAGCCAATTTTTGAGGCAGAAACACCTAGATTCAAATCTTGCCTATAAGGAATACTGTCTATATGGTCAAGTTACTTAACTGCTCAATGCCCTCAGACAACTCTCTAAAAAATATAAAATTCTAAACAACTATTAAAAAGCAAGGGAAGAGAGAATCTCCTCACCAGGAGTTGCATTTGCCAATGAAATCACATGACTGGAAGGAGAGAAAATAAACCCCTGACTTGCAACACTGACCTATGAGGACAACTCTTTAGCTTACTGTTGGAAATGGTGTGCTAGTAGGTTTTTTTTGTATTTTTCAAGGATTTGTAACATTATATAGGATTGCAGTATCCCCTGACTGCAAGACAACAATATGTTTCAAATATTAATAAGATTCAAGGAAGCAGTCAGGTGGGTGATATGGTGACTAGAGGGATGGGTCTGGAGACACAAAGACCTGGATTCAAATCTTGCCTCAGACACTATCTAGATTTATGACCCTGGGCAAGTCCCTTAACCTCTATTTGCCTCAAAGTTTACTTGTGAATAAAAAGGGCAAATTGAATTTGGTTTTTCCCCAAGGTTGCATCCATCTTTAAGTTTGTGAGGCTATGATGCATTCACTGTCAGTCTTTCCAGCTTTTTCAATGTAAAAGAAACGCTACACCAGAAGTGCCCTGAGATGCTGAGGCCCTGAGGTACAATTATAGAATAAAGAGTATCTACAGACTTGGAACTAGAACCCAGTGTTCTTTCTGCTATGTGTTCTGTCTCCAAAGTTTAAACAGATAATATGATTACAGAATTTAGAAGGGACCTTGAGAAGACCTAGTCCAACCACCTCATACAACTACCCCTAGGCCACAATCAAAAATCTCATACAAATAATGCAACTAAGGCTGAGGTTAAATAATTTGCCTATAGTTTCACAGGGTATCAAGAATAGGATCAAAATTTGAACCAAGGTTTTATGACTATAGACCAAAAGTTTCTTCTATTCTAATAGTGCTAAAAAAAAAAAAAAACTTAGAGTGAAGGTCACTGGAGTGGGAAACATGAAAGAAGAGTGAAACCAGGATTAAAGACAACTTATTTTCTTAGTACAGTACACAGCCTCCTAATATTTATTAAGTGCCTCATTAAATCAATCAACAAAAATTAATTAAATTTGTATGAAACTCTTAAAAATTAGTCTTTTTTCTTATTTGAGTGCATATCTTTAAGATAACAATCTTTGTTAATTGAAAATTATTGTGCCTCAAAGCCATTATTCTTAACAAGAATTATGATTTACATCATAGTAGAGCCAGATTCAAAAAGTGTTAAAAAAAATTAGATAGCATTGTGTGGTGTCGTAGGAAGGGGACTAGTTTTTGAAGAAAAGAATGAAAAAGCAATTATTCAGTGCTTATTATCATTAACCAATGTGCCAAGTAGTGAGTATAAAAACAGAAAAGCAAGATAGTCCCTGTTCTCATGGGGTCTTACCTTTTAATAAGGGGAGAGAATGCAACACATAAAAGAAGTCTCAGCTGTAGCAATGGTACAAACTCTTCTAGTAGCACTAACTTAAGGTTTCAGTTCACTACTACCCCTGGCCATGGTTCTGAAATTAAGAAGGGCAAAATCTAACATAAGGACTTGAGTTAGACAACTGAAAAGGAATAAAGATTGTCACTGTTAATAGCCTTGTTTAGAATGTGTCCCTCCTTGAAGAAGAGAGTATGGTGTTGTTTTTTATTTTTTTACTTTCTTACCTGTTTGGCATCTCATAAATTGTGGCTATAGGACATTAATTCATTGCTGGTGGAGTTGTAAACTGATCCAACCATTCTGGAGGGCAATTTGGAACTATGCCCAAAGGGTGACAAAAGAATATCTACCCTTTGATCCAGCCATAGCACTGCTGGGTCTGTACCCCAAAGAGATAATGGACAAAAAGACTTGTACAAAAATATTCATAGTTGCGCTCTTTGTGGTGGCCAACAACTGGAAAATAAGGGGATGCCCATCAATTGGGGAATGGCTGAACAAATTGTGGTATATGTTGGTGATGGAATACTATTGTGCTCAAAGGAATAATAAAGTGGAGGAATTCCATGGAGACTGGAACGACCTCCAGGAAGTGATGCAGAGCGAGAGGAGCAGAACCAGGAGAACATTGTACACAGAAACTAATACACTGTGGTATAATCGAACGTAATGGACTTCTCCATTAGTGGCGGTGTAATGTCCCTGAACAATCTGCAGGGATCCAGCAGAAAAAACACCATTCATAAGCAGAGGATAAACTGTGGGAGTAGAAACACCGAGGAAAAGCAACTGCCTGACTACAGCGGTTGAGAGGACATGACAGAGGAGAGACTCTAAAGGAAACCCTAATACAAATGTTAACAACATAGCAATGGGTTCGAATCAAGAACACATGTAATACCCAGTGGAATCACGCGTCGCCTACGGGGGGTTGGGGGGGGTGGGGAGGAGGAAAAGAAAATGATCTTTGTCTTTAATGAATAATACTTGGAAATGATCAAATAAAATATTATAAAATTTCAAAAATAAATAAATAAATAAATTGTGGCTACATTACACTTGGTAACTCCCCTGGGCTGAGTTCACCCTTGTGAGATACTAAGTGTTATTGATTATAAAGCCCTACTGAGACATCTAAGACCTCCACTTCTGATATAGTATTTGATTAAGAATCCTATCCATCAAACTCAAAGTTAGTCTGGGTATCCCAAACTTAACATTTCAACCTGTTCAAGCCTTGGAGACTTCCTTTTATTTCCTAGTCTGAGTTATCCTAGAATTCTCACTCCTTCAACATCTCCTTGAAGCATGAATCTGAATTCCCAAATCTTCTTGTCCACATCCTCCATCCTTTTCTCCCTCCTTAAGTCTTGTAGGTAATGAACCAAATCCTAGGGTGGGATGGTGAGATATAAGTAAACTCAAAAGATCAAGGCACAAGCAGATCTTGTAGAGACTTCCAGAATCTCCATTTCCATAGCACTACCAGTACCACTACCCCATCTATGGATGAAAAGAGTACTTCAGTAATTCCCAAGAGCATGATTCCAGTATTACTACTGTCTAAAAGTTTAACAAATGTTCATTTCAAAAGAAAATGTACCTCTTCTATCCTTTATTCTACCTTGTGATACCTAAATTGAAACGGATACCATGGGACCAGAGCTTTGCATTAATCCCACTACCTTGAAACTCTTTGATCAGTGAAAACAGCTTCAGACCAGCTGTTTCTTGGCCTTGATACAAAGAAGTAGCAACTACATCTCATTAGCTTTGAAGCACATGAAAATCTTAGTGACAAAAAGAGATCATAATCATTGGTACCAATCAGAAGATGTGGAAATAAGCAGATGTTACCCTGAAACAGGCTCAATATCATTCCCATCAGCTGCCATTGAAAAGGTCAAAACCTAAATTCAATGCATTTTTGCATGATACTTGTTCTTTTTTCAGCAGATATCTGACTTTTGTTTTCTTGGGGATAGTTAAAAGTGCATAAGGTCAAGATAAAATTGTCTTCCTTAAATTTTGTATGTTCCACAAACTGGATCACCAGGAGGACTGATGTCCTTTATTTCAAAATCTCCAACAACTTATACAGCAGCTGAGCAAATGAGGTTTGATTCAAATATATCTCCAACCAAGCCTTTCATTTCATTCAGTCATTACATGGCCTGCACTTTCACCTGCATCTGGATATTTGCTTCATACCATTGGCTTCTAAATTGTTTTAAGCTTAACCTTCTAGCTGCTGCCAAGGCAGGCTTTCTTCATTTGTTTTCCAATACCTCTGAAACAATCTCTCATAAAATCAATAACCCAGAGAGGTCTATTTCCTTTTTTAAAAATGGAATTGTTCCCAAGCTTCACTTTATCTTCAGATCACATACTAATCAGAATTAAGACTTTCTGTTGCTGTAGCTCAAGGACTATTTTCCCATGGAATACCTTTGACATTTCTTTGAAATTTTTTGTTTCATGCCCTTGAAAGTTATTAAAACTCTTGGATTAGTGCATATAGAACTTGAATTCAGATTTTTCTTCACATATAGCTTTCTTCTTCTATTTATAGAGTTCATATTCATACAGGACTTTACAATTTTTAAAAAGTTCCATTCTCACAATAACCCTGGAGATGAGTAATAAAAATGTTAGTTTCCCCTTTTGTAAGATGACATAACTAACACTCAGACATGTGAAGTTATATGTTCATTGTCTCATAGCTAGTAAGTTTTACAAATGAGACTTGAACCCAAAACATAAAGTTCTAAGTCTCAGTGAAATACAGGGTAAGCTTAAGTAGGTTAAAACTGCACTAAAACTTTTCAGACTCCTCATATAATTTTTCTACAAAAAGAAGTTTGAAAAAATCTGTGTCTTCAAAAACATTACCTTTCATAAATAAGGGAAAAGGAATTCTTTATCTCAATCACACAAAGAATTTTGATATTAAAATTGTTTTAGAATCCTGTATTTTCTGAATTTTCTATTTATTCATATTTTCCCCTTTGAAACTAATTTTAATTTGGTCATTTTGATTCATTCTCTTTTATCCAAGATGACTTTGATTTATAGTGTTTGAACACTGCTGATATTTTGTTTATTCAAAAATGCCAATGTGGAAAATCTCTTCCAGCAAACATGTTTTAAGAGGGGAAAAACATTAATGGAAATAACCTTATTAAGCAGCTAAACTTCAATGTTCATATAACCTAAACTTCATTTAAACAATATGGGAAAAATCTAAAATTTAGTCAAAGTTGAAGACTCCTTCCAAAAACATAGATTATACCATCTGTCATTGAATAAGTCCTAAAAAATTAACATAGTGTTTTCACATTTCCCATTTTTCCAACCTTGGACTGAGTCAGAAATAAGTGACTTCCCCAGGATCATGAAAATAGTGTCAGAGATGGAACTTAAACATACATCTTCTAGACCACTAATCAATGGCAATAAAAAAAAAACTGATTGCATCTGAATAAATATCCCTGTACATTCATACCCAGGTTTTATGTGAATTCAAAACAATGCTCAAGAAAATCACAGAGGATTTATTAAAGATAAGGCAGTGGGCCTAGGAAAAAAATAAATGTACTAGTTCCCTTTTTAAAAGTTTACATGCCTGTGGGGAGAATAAGCATGTATTTGTTATATTTAGATGCTTATTCTTCCTAATTTTAATGATATTGATGTTGCTCTTCCTATAAAGATGAATGTCAGAGGCTGCTATGTGGTTCTGTGGATTGAGGGCCAGAACTAGTAATGGGAGGTCCTAGATTCATATCTTGCCTCAGACATTTCCTGCCTGGGTGATCCTGGACAAGTCACTTAACCCCCATTTCGTAGAACTTATCACTCTCCTGTCTTGGAACTAATAATACAGTATTGATTCTAAAATGGAAAGTAATGGTTTAAAAAAATGATGGATGCCCTTGATGATATAAAACTGCCATGTCCCCCAGTATAGTTTGGTAACCAGTTTTAAAAATAAGTAGCAAGAACTGGGGAAAGTCATATTTAAAAATGCAAGGATAGCCAATAAATTGATCACAAGACCGAATATATGACAAAGCAAGGATAGGGAGTAAAGTTATATGTGTCTGATGGGGAAATTTGTGTATGATGGGTGCTTACAGATAAATAAATGATTTCTCAGTCAATGTGTCTATGACAAAAGTAGTAAGGCCAAAAAAAAAAAAAAAAGAGTGGCTGAGCCTTAATTGGAGTTGTCAATGTGGAAATCTAGAAGTCCCCAGTTTATTTAGTTGGGAGGTGGAAACCCCAGGTTTTGACCTTGTCACAGGAGAATTTTTCCCCTGAGGAAAGGTCCCACCTCACCAGACAATAGACATCCACTTCAGGTGGGAGATAAACCCAATCTGAAGTCAAGTGACTCTTTGTCTCCAGAAGCCTTTCCCAGTATATCACACCCTCCTTCTTCCCAACCTACTGCCCCCAAAGAGTCACTTGACTTCAGATTGGGTTTATCTCCCACCTGAAGTGGTTGTCTATTATCTGGGGAGGTGGGACCTTCTCTCAGGGGAAAAATTCTCCTGTGACAAGGTCAAAACCTGGAGTTTCCACCTCCCAACTAAATAAACTGGGAATGTCTAGATTTCCAGGTTGACAGAGTTTAAACACTTGCATTTGCTTCTACAAAAATGATTATTGCTGAATTAAACATGATGTGCTTCAGGGGTCTAAAGACCCATTTGAATTGGAGAGCATTTCACTCCCAGAATTAGAATTAGAATACTGCTCCCTCTCTTCCAGCTCTTCTCCCCTTTGAATCAACCGCCTACTAGGAATAAGTGGGTCAATGTAGTAATGAGTAGAGAAAAGTTAAATTCCTTCCAGGACTGAGTCCATGATTCCATGATCACATAGTGATCTAATGAACTGAACCAAGAACAGCTTAGAGAGAAGGTGAGAGAGAGAGAGAGAGAGAGAGAGAGAGAGAGAGAGAGAGAGAGAGAGAGAGAGAGAAAGAGAGAGAGGAGAGAGAGAGAGAGAGAAAGAGAGAGAGAGAGAGAGAAGAGAGAGAGAGAGAGAGAGAGAGAGAGAGAGAGAGAGAGAGAGAGAGAGAGAGAGAGAAGATTTATGTAGCATTTTAAAATATACAAAACTATTTCTTCACAAGAGCCTTGTAAGGGAGGTAGTACAAATAGAGAATGACCCAGAAGTCTTGGTGTAGTTTTTAAGCTGTTAAAGCTTAAATAATTTAGATTTCCTCATTTTATATATGAGAAAACTGGAGCCAAGAAAGCTTCTGTTAATTGCTCATAGTCCCACTGTTAGTAAGGGACAGCTAAGAGGACAGTTGACAGATTACCAACCTTATTGTCAAGAAGATTCATCTTGAGTCCAAATCTGGCCTTAGACATTTACTAGCTGTATGACCCTAGGAAAGTCATTTAACCCTCTTTGTCTTATTTTCTTCATCTGTTCAATGAGATGGAGAAGGAAATGACAAACCACTCCAGTATCTTTGCCACAAAAACCCCAAATAGGGTTATAAAGAATCAGACATGAATGAAAAGACTTGAACAACAACACAATGTTAGAAAATGTTGGCATCAGGATTCAAACCTAGGTCACCTGACTCCGAGTTCAGAGTCCTTCCTACTATGTCATGCTTATTCTCTAAGCAGCTTATATAGTTATAAAAGGACATTAATAGTTTAAAAAATACATTGTAAGGGCGATAAATGTGCAAGTTGATAGGATTTTAATAGGCTACAGAGATTTTACCACTATTTTCAATTTTAGATGTAAACTATCTAAATTACTTACTTCCCCAGCTAAAAGTAAGATAGAATAAAGAACATAATCGAGTTTTAAGAGTTTAATAGCAAAAAAAAAAACTCTTTTGGTCTTACATGTAGATGCTTTCAGCATAGTAATAAGATGACTAGATTTGGAGACAGAAGAGATATTTAGGCTCCCACCATATCACTTCCTAAGCATTAAAAATAGGGCTTTAAAATCATTAGTCACAAACAACTTTTCCTTTTTTTAACCTTTACTTTCCATTTTAGAATATATACTGTGTATTAGTTCTAAAGCAGAAGGGTGGTAAGGGCTAGGCAATAGAGGTTAAGTGACTTGCCCAGGGTCATACAATTAAGAAGTGTCTGAGGTCAAATTTGAACCCAGGACCTCCCATCTCTTAGCCTGGTTCTCAAACTGCTCCTGGCAAACAATTTTTCAACAGGTCTTTTGATCAACAACTTACATTCATACCATGAACTCTAACAAGTCACTAAACCTTCTATGAATCCATTTTCTTATTGCAAAACTGGAATAAGAATATTTTCACTGCCTACCTCACAAGGTTGTTATTAATGATCAATTAAAATGATGTATATAAAGTACCTTATGGGTGTTCTATCAGTGTTAATTATGGTTATTCCAAGAAATTAATTTCAATTTGGAGAAGGATGTAGGATCCCACCGAACTATAAGCATAGCATAACTCCAATACCCTACCATATGGCATTATCTCTATTAATGCTGGCCTACTGATTTTATTCAATAAGGATTCATTCCTTTTGCTGCATTTCTGATACCGAAATAAAGTTAGCTACATCCACATTGTGCCAAAATATCTGAATAAAAAGGAAAAAGTTTATGTAACTATCTGGGTATTTTCATGTAGCTATATATCTGGTACTGTGTGGACACTAGCCTTTATCAAGCTGAAGTAGGATGAAAATTGATTAAGGACATGGGCATGACGTTTGAATTACCACTGGAAAGTCAAAGTTCTCATACTTAGAATGAAATGCTTTTTTTTTCCTAAAAATATATTTTTTAAAATAAGTTTTTTAAGTGAGCATTTTTTAGTGTTTTCTAAAGCAGTGCCCTCAACTCAATGTGAGCAATATAGGAACACTTGGCTCTTTCTGGTTCTCTTATTAAGTAAGACTGGCATCTAATGTACTCTTTTCGCAGGGTGATTTGAATAGCAATATTGAGGTGAGGCACCTGTGGCCTCAATGAGCTGTGAAATGAATCAGGCTGGGATAACAGCTTTTCTATCATCCTGCCCAGAGTTAAGAAATCCTCAGTCCCAGAACGTGTTGACAGTCATCATTTATTCTCTTGGAGTTGGCACAAAAAGGGTCACTGAGCAGCGAGCATTCTATTAGGAGCTATATCACAGCTGCCCGGTATCTGGAGTACAGAATACTAAGCCTCCCACTCCAGATGTTGTTGCTCCAAAAAGAAGAGATCGAGGAACTTTGAAGTGAACCCAGAGGGACCTAAAAAACTCATTTCCATCTCACTGCCCATGCACAGCAGCGGGTGATGAATATTGCTCTGCTAGCTACGGTATATTATTGCTAGCTACAGTACAGTATGGTACTGCCACAGGCAACCTTTCCTCCAAAATTTACTCAATTAAAATTTTCCACTCAAGCCAGATCATGGTGGTTATTGTATACCAGCCTGTGGATAATTCTCCCTCTTCTCTCAAGGAGTTTAGCACCTCACATCTTCCTCCTCTCCCCCAATTCTTGCCTTTATAATAAGGAACTTCATACATAAGGATGCTCCCTCAAAAAAAAAAATATATATATATATATATTCCATTTGCTTCATTCTTCCTAAACCAAACTCTTGTTGTCATCATGACCTACCATCCATCTACCACCAGCACCCACCCCAGTACTTTCTTAGGGCATTATTCCTTCTCTGACTTCACTTCCCTATCTTTTTTTATCTCAAATCTATTGTCATCCAATTCAAATCCACTAGATCTTCTGCTTTCAAATCCCTCATTTCCTTGTCCTTTTCCTATCACTGCCTCTCACTTTACTGAGAAAAGTTTCTTGTATTCTCAGTCTCAGGAATCATTCTCCCTTTCTCTTAGTTTCAAAATTCTTGATTTCATCCCATACTTCCTTATCCTTCCTTAACCCTCTGACAATGAAGTGGCTCTTTTCTTGCCAAGGTGAGCCATTCTTTCTACATGTGCCTTTGATTTTGACACCTACCATTTTCCCCCAGCAGATTTCAAACTCAGTTATCCCCTTTTCTAGTCTTCAACTTCATTTTTGTACATGTTTCTTCTCCTTTGCCTTCAAATATATAGTTCTCCTCATTCTTTAAATAACAAAAAAACTTCTGTAGATTCTCTTCCCTCCAGCTTTCATCCTTTTATCTCTTTGCCCTTTTTCACTCAAACTTTGTTGTTTTGTATTTTCCATATTACGTATAGATACAATTTGAATAATCATTTTCTGACATTTCATGAATCATGTTCTCTCCCTTCTGCCCACCTCTGCCCCTCCCCTGAGACAGCAGGTAATATTCTATAAGTTGTACATGTTCTATCATGAAATATATATTTCTATGTTTGTCATGTTGTCTCTCCTAAACTTGCAGAAAAAAAGCTCTCTCTATTTGCTTCTTCTAATTCCTCCTCTATAACTCTTTAATAATCTGGCTTCAGCCTCATAGTATAACTGAAACTACTCTCTCTAAAGCTATTATGAGTCTCTTAATTGCCAGATTTGATCCTTTTTTTTTGTCTTCGTCCATCTAGACCAACCTACTGCATTTACCACTGTTAACAACCCTCTCACAGATGCTGTCCTATCTGCATTTTTGTGACAGCACTTTCCCTTGGTTCTCCCCTTATTTCTTTAACCACTCCTTCTCATTCCCCTATGCTGGTTAATCTTTTATATCATGCTTCCTACATGTTCCACAAGCTTCTGTACTGGGTCCTCTTCTATTCTTTTTTTTCTACTCTTTGTCTCTGTCTCTGTCTTTTTCTTTCTCTGCCTATCTCAATCTCAGTCTTTGACTCAGTCTCAGTTTCTGTCTCTGTGTCTCTGCCTGTTTCTGTCTCCCTGTCTCTCTTTGTCTCTGTCTATGTACATGTGCATGTGTGTGTGTCTTTCTTTTTTATTCAACTTCCCATGTGTTTAACAATCACTTCTTTGCCAGTGACTCATAAATCTATTTATCCAACTCTCATCTATCCCCTGAGCTTATATTACCAATGACCTATTAGACATTTCAAACTAGATGCCCGAGACATCTTAAACAGCATTTCAAAAAAAGAACCTATCTTCCCAAGTACATGCACCACACCAAAGTGATTCCTCTTCCAATCTTTCTTTTTTCTGTCAAAGACACCACCATTCTTCTATTCTGTCTGGCTCATTGCATCAGTATTAACTTAGCTTCCTCACTTTCTCTTACTTACAGGTCCAACTAATTGTCAAATCTTGCTATTTCTACCTCTACAACATCTCATATAGATACCACTTTCATTTGGACTCATAAAATAAGACATTGAGAGAGAGAGAGAGAGACAGACAAAGACATACAGACAGAGAGAGAGAGAGAGAGAGAGAGAGAGAGAGAGAGACAGACAGAGAGAGACAAAGACAGAGAGAGAGAGAGAGAGAGAGAGAGAGAGAGACAGAGAGAGAGAGAGAGAGAGAGAGAGAGAGAGAGAGAGAGAGAGAGAGAGAGAGAGAGAGAGTGCGCAGCATACGCGACATAGATTGAAAAGCATTACCAATGTCAGGCAGCTAGTTGACTTAATAGTGAACCAGGTCTAGAGACTGGAGGTCTTGAGTTCAAATCTAGCCTCAGATACTTCTTAGCTGTGTGACCCATGGCAAATCACTTGACCCCAATTGCCTCACCTTTATTGTTCTTCTGCCTTGGAACCAATATTCAGTATCAACTCTAAGACGCAAAGAAAGTGTTGGGGTTTTTTTTAAATCATCATCATCACTACCACCTCCACTTATTATTCAAGGGGAAAAGTCCAGGATCCAGACCCTAAGAGCCCCAGGAATTTTTCTAAGGTCATCAATCCAGTCCCTGTAGCTATCATGGAAGGGAGCAATCCTCACAGAGAAAGGGTTCACTGTCCATGTGATCACTAATACCGACTACTCACTACTTGCCAAGTAAGACCCAAAATCCCAAGAATAGTTTTGTTCCCCAAACTACCAATCTTGCTACTAGCCTGGCCATCACAGCCATCATCTTGGAAAGCTATTCTTCCAGAGTTGTGGTCTGTCAACCAACTCTTCAGATGCTGCAGCTCCCACCTTCTCTGTGGCAATAGAAGACCTAGAAAAAAAGTCTAGTCTCATCAGCAAAACCCTTGACCTTGCTGAAGAGTTTAACATAAACAAAAAGATGCTGTTTTGTCAGTGCAAATGATATGTAAAGTTGCATAACCATCTGTCACAGCACCCCAAGGATCCTGGGTTTTTCCATCTTACTTGCACCTGGAAAATATGTTGTCTTCCACTATTAGAATGAGAATTCCTTAAGAGCAACATTTGTCTTACTTTTCTTGTCATATCGCCAAAACTTCTCACTTTGCTTTGTGTATATATTAAACACTTAATTATTTTATTCATTCAGGAGCTCATCATTTTTCCCATAGATAATTGCAACAGTCTCCTAACTGCCCCAAATTTCTCCCCCCTCCATCCTGCACATTTTTGCCAAAGTGATTTTTGTTAAGTAGAAATCTAACCCTGTCACTCTCCAACTCTAAAAATGTCAGTGTTCCTAGTACAATATATAAACTCTTCTCCATTGTTTTTAAATCCCCTTGTAACTTGGCTCTGGTGCATCTGTCCAGCCTCACTGAATCCACCTCATAGAACGTAATAATTAAAATAGTTGCTGCCATAAACTGTGGCAGTTAAAATAGTGGAAGACTTAAATTGTAGTAGATAAAAGAGTGGATGAGTAAAAAGTGGATGAGAAAATATGTTTTCACTACAGTGTCTTGTTTTAAAATCAAATATAAGGCGGTCACCAGGAAAATATTCCCAATTATTCAAATATACCCAAGTCAGCTGGGTTTTATAGAGATTTTAATTAATACAAATGAGGAATTAAAGAAAAGGAGAGAAAGAATAAGAAAGGAATAAGTATAAAAGGCCTTAAGCCAACATTGCCTAGACTTGAGTCTTAAGAGAGAGATCAGTCAGTCCTTAATCACTCACCACAAGATCTGTCCAAGCAAGAATATAGACACCAGTTCAGCCAGCCATCCTTCTCCAGAGAGGGATTCTTCTGACTGTCCTCAAGAGACTGTTTTTCAACAGACTCTCTCCTAACTGCCTTTCTTAAGAGCCTGTCATCTCCTTATATAGGGAATTTTCTTCTGTCACCTCCCCTAAGTTCTTCCATCTACCAATCACAGTAGATGTTTTTCAAAGAACAGACCATTCTTAGTCCACACCTAAGAAGGTGTAAATTTTTGAGTAATTCACACCAGGAAAGCTCTGAGTAAGTTTCTCAGCTCTTTGTTCCTTGTAAATTCACAAGTTGCTTGACCTTTATAGGTACTTATCTTAAGAACTTTTTGCCTTATTATAAGTATGGGTTTATGTACTTTTCATTGTTCAGAAAAGAGTTTACAACTTTATCTTCCCCTAGGGCAGACTTAAGTAGGTGAAGTAGAGTTCTCACATTCCTGATCTAAGTAGAGTTCACTGCCCAAATGGGGAATGGTCTTAATCCAATCTTATGAAGTAGGGTCTGGGAATTTTTAAGGTTCACAAGAATCACCCTCTTTTTTCAAGATGCAGGCTAGTTCCACTTTCTTCTTGAAACCTTTATTGATAATGGCAATTACTAATGACCTTTCTCCTCAACATGCTCATTTTTAACCACTTTATACTTATTTGTGTTTATTCTTTTCACATTTATTTTATATGTAATTGTATATTCTCCACCATTCGAATTCAAGTTCTTGGCAAATTATTCATTGCATTGGATCCCTAGTATCTTGCATAATAATATGTTGGCATATAATATGTCTAATAAATTCTTAGAGATATATTTTTTCATTCTCTTTGTGCCTTTGCAAATCTGGAATTGTGCATTAAAATAAGAACCATAATTATTTAAGTGACATGGCATAAAAACATACTTTGAAAATTTGTGTTTTAATATCAAGAGAGTCAAATTAGTTGTATTTAGCCAATTATTAACCATTAACTTTTCAGGTAATTTTTCTAATCGAGATCGTCTTAGGCAATATTCTTCCTCATTATTCTCACTCTCCTGCTTCATGATGTTCTAACTTAGATCTTAAAGTCATTCATAGAATAAAGAGTAAAATGATCTTTTGGCCATTGTTCAAAGCCCAGCCCTGAGTCTTGTATTCAGAAATTAACATGTCTTCTTTCAACCTTATATAGTGTTTTGTACCTCTTGTATTCACATATTATGTTCTATTCTGTTATTATAGATATACACATAAACATTTTATTTCTACCACTTGAAATCTAGGACTGTCTTGTTTATCTTGCTATCCCCCCCATCTCACCCAGTCTCCAAATTAATTCAATGCATTATCCATAGATATAAGTTTTGGAAGACGAGAAGCACACGTAGACAACATTTCTGGCCTTCTGTTAGTTCTCTTTTGTGCACTCCCACAATCGTTTGGAGCTTGAATGTTAGACATCACCTTCTCTGTTTACAAAGCCCCATCTATCTTTTTTTTTAATTCTATCTCTTTCCCAGAGCTCACTCTGAGTTAGTAAAATTGGAATAAAGTTATACCCTGATTCCACACAATCGGTAAACTTACTGCTCACCCAAAATTGTTTATATATTTGCCTTATCGCTCCTGTACTGCCAGGGAGAAGTTTCACTCTAGAGCTATTCCTTGAAAAGTGTCAATACTTTCCTTTTCAATCAAATCATATAATACTACACAAGGGAACAAGAGGACTTAGGGCATTCTTCAGTGGCTCCTTTTGTAAAGAATCACTTTATAAAGAATATACTCATAGCCTAAGGTTATCCATTTTCTTGAATAGGGGTTATATTTTAATGGAAAACTTAGAATTTTCCAAAGAATCATTAAGTATTATAAACATCTAATAATTATTCAGTCATAATAAAGATTGTAAATTTAAAGGTTTGGGAGTACTGATTCTTTCAAGGTGAGGGTGCAGAGGGTTCAAACTCTCGCACATTAGATTTACCAGACCATCCTGTAACTGGTTCTCATTAGTAACTGTCACCCCTGAAAACCTGAATAGCTTCCTGATTGACTCCATGCTACTACTTACAAATTCAGGAGAGAGGAGCTAGACACCCAAACCCAAAGGACAAAAAGGGAACATTTGAACTGGGTACTGGCCTCTTAAGGAGTAGAAGAGTAACTGTGCCTAAGAACATAAGGGTTACTCTTGTGGTTTTACCCACCAAAACTGGTTAGTGGCTGAACAGATCCTCAGACCCAGAAAAACTCAAGTGTTGATGATTCTGAGTGGGGATGGCAACAAATCTATGAGCAAAATGCCACAAGGTTTCTACATCTCTTAAGCTGCCAGAGCTTCTGCCTTGGAACCATGATTGCCAATTGCAAAGACCTTTCACTAATAAAAAAAAAAAAGCTTCATTGATAACATGATTATAGCTCCCTGGGAAACATCATAAAAGAGGCCTCAATTGCCACAAATTAGAGAATAAGGTAAAATTTTAGCAGGGAAGAGTTATAGCTTTGAACTGTTTCCATGTTCATTAAAATAAATTAGTGGCACTGAGAATGTTAAGAAGGCACTTCAGAAATTAAGCTACTTAAAATGTCTGGAAGGTAATTAAGATATTAAAGTTAACTCAGTTTTCTCATAGAATTCAGTTCTTCCCATGGCTATTTCTAAAGAAAAAAGACCAGAGACTAACAGGGGAAGTAAAAATGTGGCTCTCTTTATATTCACGGAATAGCTTCAGGCACTGGAAAAAGCAGGAACATACACTGCAATAATAGTTTTCTTCAGCATTTTATGAAGAAATCAGATTGCAATCCAGACACCTTAAGTATTGCATTTACTCAACTTCAATTAGCTAGAAAAGACCTGGAATATCTGGCAAATAGGGAAAGCCCAAAGCAAAATTTAAAAGCAAAAAGTTTGTTTCTGGCCCCTCTAAACCCTTTCCATGTCAATCAATCTTTTTTACCACCATCCTCCAATACTTGTTGGTTCTCAATTAACTATATCCCTTCCCCAGAGCCCAGACTTAGTATAAATATCCCATGATAAAGAATTGCCCTTTTCCTCTCCCCAATAATCCCTTAAAATTACATATTGTGAATATTAATGTCAATCAATTTGCAGCTTCAATGGGTTGATTAAGTTCTTCAGTTTTTTTTTTCAATCATATCTGACTCTGTGATGCAATTTGGGGTTTTCTTGGCAAGGATACTGGAATGGTATGCCATTTCCTTCTCCATCTCATTTTACAGCTAAGGAAACTGAGGCAAACAGGATTGAGTGACTTGCCCAGAATCACAAAACAAGTAAGTATGGGATGCCAAATTGGAACTCAGGTCATATTATTCCAGGCTAGCACTCTATCCATTGTACCACCCAGCTGATAGATCAATACAGGACTTTAGGAGAGGATGAAATTCAAGTCATATGCTTCATTACAACATGAAGGTTACTCTGGATACCTAAAATCTATTCTTTGGAGCATTTTTATGGGCATTTTAAAGGCCTCAACAGAAAGAAAGATTCAAATGAATAAGTCTCTGAATGGCATTAGAAAGACCTTAGTTTCACTCATTTAATCCATAGTGCAAATATAAGGATTGTATCTCCTTTCTAAGCCTACAGAGTCAAAGAGTTTTCTCTCTTTCTCTCTCTGTCTCTGTCTTTGTCTCTCTCTTTCTGAATCTCCCTCTGTCTCTGTCTCTCTCTCTCTCTTCTTCTCTCTCTTCCTCTCTCACTCTCTGTCTGTCTGTCTCTCTCTGTGTCTCTGCCTCTGTCTCTGTCTCTCTCCCCCTTTCCCCTTCCCACCTCTGTCTCTCTAAGCAGCTCCTCAAAAGCAGACTCAGACTCACCTGCCAAAACCCAGGTGCAAAATCAATGTAAGCCAATCAAATTCTGGCAAAATCAACCAAGTTGGAATGGCCTCAGATTTGGACTTGGCAGTGGACAGTCCTCTGAGGACTGTCATAGTTAAATTCAGAAAGGCTCATCACCAGGAAGATGACTACCAGATGTTTAATTTTTTTTTATAAAAGCAACTCATGAAACTGCTTTCTAAAGCATGGTTGAGGATATGGATAGAGGGATGAGATCGAAAGTAAGAAAATAACATCTTTTTAAAGCTGGAATATTAATGTACATACATAAGTTAATGGAAAGTATTATTTTTCTATAGCTCTTAAGATAAAGATAATTGGAAGTCATTGATTAGGAAAAATGTGTTAATTTGATTGATGCTTTACAAAAAGAGAAAGGGGAAATGGACATTTTCTGTTGCTCTCTAAAAAGATTTAATTAAAATCAATGTCCCAACTCCACAATTAAAAAAAAAACAAAACAACCAAATCAATCTGTATTTTTGAAGAAACCCAACAGGGCATGAGAAAAGAAAGGAAAATTAGGCCATAGACTACAGGATATCCAAAAGGTTTTATATTTGTTGGTGAGCTTATTTGTCATCCTCATGAAGATAAGAATGAAGAAGGAGATTCAAAACTCTATTTAAGCACAGATTTTTAGTTTTCAGAAAAAAAAGTCCATCCTCTGGGCAGTATAAATTTTCAAAATAAATGTTTTGTATAAGCCTCTCACAAATTTACATAATTTTCATGGGTATATTTTAAATAGATCATTAGACCAGTAATACTGATATGACAGAAGTACAATTAACTGCTCATTACACATGAGTGGATTTTCTGTGCTTAAAGGAAAGTTACCCATATGGCTCAATAAATAATACACATTTCAGGATCTTCTATTTTCTGTACTTTCTTAAATGTTTATTCATAAAAATATGATTTGTGAATCAATCTGTTCCCTTCTTAGATTATCATTATAGATAGATTTTTGTGCATTCCTAATTGTTATCCTTATATCTCAATTCTACCTTGAATTTTCCAACAATTTAATTAGTAGGGAAAAGGAGGGCAAAAGTTTCCTCCATTCTCAAATCTGAAGACCACAAGGAGTCCTTAAACAACCATGAGCTAACACTGAAATGACTAAACTCAAGATTGGAATGCTTGGCCCTTATCTTATGTGAGATCTTGGGTTGGGACCCATGAAAAAGCCTTACTACACATTCCAAGAACTAAGTATCCCACCTTTGTTCACACCTGAGAATGAAAACTAGGTTTACGTGAAATAAGGTACAGATAGAACTGGAAAGATAGGAATTTGTGATGAAATGGAGAAAATCCAGAGTTCTTGATCATAGAGGTAAAGGACATGGGGTGACAGCAAAATCAAGAGTATCACCATCCTTGTGTGTGTCTCAGGTGATTAAGGGAAAATGCAGGACAAAGGAGTTGAGGAAGTTAATGATTTGGGAAGAAAATGTAGGGAATATCAACATGTGCAATCAAGCCTCCACTTAAAAAGACATGAGTTGGTATGACTGTGATGTAAGTGATAAACTCTGACAAAGAAGGGAGATATCCTGGGGGCTAGTATATAACTGGGTAGAGAAGGACAAATTGGGGAAGGGGTGGTCAAATTTTGGTATATGACCCTAATAAGATATTATTGTACTCTAAGGGACACAGACCAGAAATATGAAAATACTTATAAAATGTGACATGACCAAAAAAATCACAATAAAAATTGGGACATTGAGGATAACTATGTAAAAATAATATTAAGAATAGCCATGATCTTAAAAAATGGATATAGAATTTAAAGAAATCATAAAACTGATGGAAGCAAACAAGACAGTTTTGTTATTTTAAGCTAGTATGTATTACTATGGAATTAGGAGGTTCAATGGAGAGTGCTACATTTAGACTTGGGAAAACTCAAGTTAAAATTCTACTACACAAGGCAAGCCATTTAACCTTTGACTGCCTCAGTTTCTTCAATGTAAAATGTGAACAATAATAATAGCACCAACCTCTCAAGGTTGTTGTGATAGATAAATGAGAGATGATATTTGTAAATTACTTACATGGTGCAGGGTAGTTAGAGAGTAATAGTGACAATATATGTTTGTTTCTTTCATTCCTTAAAACAAATTGTAAATAATGGACTTTGCGGTTCTATCTAATCATTTTTATTGTGTTTGTAAAACAGTCTTATTTGAGGCTTTTCCAGCATGTTTTACAAAAGCTCATATATTAATATGTATTTGTAAAACATATTCATATATTTCTTTTTATTGTAATATTACTGTTTGGATTGTTCTTTTTCTTTTTTTAAAATTTGTCTTTATTAAGCAAAAACAAACTTTATTTTTGGCATGAATATTCTACTAGGAAGAAAGAACATATATATAGAAAATTAAATAAGAAATATAAGCCAAGTTGTTTTTACAGAGGTAGCACTAGCTCTTTGGGTAACCCAGATAGCTATTTCTTTTTCTTCCAGAGGATGCAACTGAACTTTGAAGGAAGTTATGGATATCAAAAAAGTATAAGTGATGCAGAAATGCATTCTAGGCCTGAGAGAAAGTCTATGAGATGGCCAAGAAAAGGGATATTATATATGGAGAACAAGAATCAAGGCAATTTACTTGAATGTAGAGTACCAGAAGGAGAAATAAATCTTTAAAGAAGAATGGAACTGCACTGTGAAAGACTTTCCCTCACAAAAGAAACTAAAGAAATATTTTTTAAGTGTAGAGACAAGAGAAAAATGCAAAGAGTTTACTAAATAGGAAAGTAACATGGCCTGGCATTCTTTACTACTAATTCATGGCAACTAAATGGAACATAGATTGGTGAGGAGAGAAACTGGAGATTTAGAGAACAAATGGGAGGCTATTTCAATGGTACAGGTGAAAGAGAATCACGCCTTAACTAAGATATTGGCTGGGTGAATGGAAAGAAAATTATAGGAGTTTAAAAGGAATTGACATTCACCACAATTCACACATTAAACAGGACTGGAGTAAATCATGATGGTGGAGGGAGTCTGTCCAAAAAGAAAATCTTGAATTTAAGGATTCTTTTCTGTACTGGATGGGTGTATCTATGGATTTAGTTAACAAAAGACCCAATATGGAAATGGGTCTTGATCAATCACACATGTAAAACCCAATGGAATTTCTTGTTGGCTATGGGGGGAGGGGGCAGAGGAGGGGAGGGAAAGAACATGAATCATTTAACCATGAAAAAATATTCTAAATTAATTAAATAAAAAAAACAAATTTTTTAAAAAGACCTCAGATGACTGTAAGAATAGTAATCTTCCCCAAATCTAATAATATACCCTTTGAAGAAGTAGTCCAAGTAATAGAAGAAGCCATCTGGTAGATTACAATAACTCAGCAGAAAAGCAACTTAGCCATACATGTCAGTCAAAAAAAAAAAACCCTCTAGAAAACAAATGTTAGAAACAAAATAGAGCTATAATGAGGAATGACCCTTAACAGTAAAAGCTATAAGAAGACTTTGAGTTGGGAGCATGGGGTAAAATGTTAAGGAAATGTTTCTTTCCCTTTGACAGTATGGAGAATCTGTGGGAAATCATACCTGTTTGCATATAGGATCATTTCCTTTGCTATTTAATATTTTATTCCATTTTAATTAAGTGCTCTTTGCATTGAATCAATGTATTATTTGAACATGTTAAGCATAAACTTCATTGGCAAGAAGCTCCTAGAAATGAAAAGGTGTTGACCCAGTCAATATCTCCAACCTGAGAAGGAACAAAGTGCCCTAAGTCATGCAGGGGCTTAAAGGGTCAAGATATACCAGGTCTTTTAATTTTCTGAACTTTGCTCCATGCTAGAGAAAGCTTTTTTTGTTTGTTTAAACCTGGTTTATTCTTCGATTTAATTGATTAACTTAATGTACAATACAGGTAAGCTTCATTCATACATGAATGAGGAAACTAAATCCAGGAAAAAGAAGGCTTTTTTTTACTCCCAAAGAACACATAGAGGCACTCAATCCTAGAGTTTAGGTCTTTTGGCTTTCATTCAATACTCTGCATAATATGCTATTAGGCTAAGCCTCCCAGCAAAAATCTTTCCTGGGCCAGGAAAAGATGGATAGTGATATGTTGATGTTGATGTTGACATTGATGTTGATGTTGTTGTTGTTGTTGATGATGATGATGATGATGATGATGTTGAAGATGATTTTGATATTGTTGATGATGATGATGTTGATGATGTTGTTGATGTTGATGAAGATGCTGCCAATGAAGATGTTTTTATGATGTTATTGATCAAGTTGATGACAATGTTGATGTTGATTATGATGTGGATGTGGATGATGATGATGATAATGATGACAATGATGATGATTGAATTTGGAGTTGGAGATGTTCCTTCCATTTGAACCTTTCTGACTTCTCCCACTGTAATGATTAAATTTTTCTTGGAGATTGTCTCCAACTTCTTTCATCCTTTCATTGTTTTGGTCATCTCTCCCTCACTCTCCATGTGTTTCTTTTATGAAATATAGAATTACCTCATTTTATTTCTTTTCCCATTTCTCTTAGTATTATCCATATATATATATATATATGTCTTTTGACATTTCATCCTACAGTTTGTCATTGTTCCCTCTAAGTATACTTCTTCTAGATACCCTAATGATAATAGCAATTTTTAAGAGTTACCAATATCATCTTTTTTCATAAGAATACAAATCATTTGAACTTATTGGGTCCCTTAAAAAAATTTCCCCTTTCTTAATTACCTTTTGGTGATTCTCTTAAATTCTGGTTTGGGGCATCAAATTTTCTAAGTCCAATCTTTTCTTTAGGAATGTTTAGAAGTCTTCTTACTTATTAAATGATCAAACTTTCCCCTGCAAGAATATAGTCAGTTTTGCTGGGTAGTTGATTCTTGGTTGTAGACCCAGCTCCCTTGCTTTCTGGAATATCATAGACCATGCCTTCAGGTCCTTCAGTGTGGGTGCAGCCAGGTCCTGTGTTATCCTAACTAGGATTCCATGATATCTTTTCCTTAGTCTAATAGTTCTTGAATTTGGCTATAATATTCCTGGGTATTGTCAACTGGGGATTAGATGCAGGAATAATCTGTGGATTCTTTCAATCTCCACTTTTTCCTCTTGTTCAATAATGTTGGGACAGTTTTATTGGATAATTTCCCATAAAATGATGTCCAGGCTTTTTCTTTTGTCATGATTTTCTGTTAGTCCAATAATTCTTAAATTGTCTCTTCTGGATCTATTTTCCAGGTCTATAGTTTTATCAATGAGATATTTCCTATTTTCCTCAATTTTTTCATTTTTTTGATTTTGTGTTAGAGACTCTTACCCTGTGAAGTCATTTGCTTCTAGTTGATGGATTCTAATTTTCAAAGGATAAATTTTATCCCTGACTTTTTGGTCATCCTCCTTCTTTCTGTTTTTCTTTGTAGGTCATCTTCCAATTTCTTTGCCTCATTTTCAAGCTGGTCAATTCTGGCTTTCAAGACACTATTTTCTTGTTTTATTTCATGTGCCTCTATTTCCAGATGACTTATTTTGATTTTTAAGTTCTTTTCCCAATTGTTTTCAGCCTCTCTTAATTATTTTTTGAATTGTGTTTTGAGTTCTTCCAAAGGCTGAGTCCAATTTGTTCGAGTTTCTGTGTTTTTTGCTTGGTGTTCCTTGGTCCTCCTCTGTTCCATTTGCTCTTTGTTCATTACCTGGATAGAAGCTGTTGATTGTAATTTCCTTTTTTCTGTTGTTTACTCATATTTTTTCCTTGTTTTCCCCGTCATTGGCTATAATCTTGCTCCCTGGATTGTTCTTAAAAGGTGCAGTAAGGTCATTTCTTTATATCAAATATGTAAGGTAGTTACTGTGAATAAGATTATCTCCATTTTTTTAAATAAGGGGGAAAGTCTAGAAAAGTTATGACTTTCCCAAGTTCATACAACTAGCAAGTTTGGAAACAAATTATGGAAATGAACTCCAAGTCCAATACTCTTTCCAGTGAAGCATGAGAGCCCTCCAGAAAGAAACAAACAAAAATTATACAATGATGTTAGGTTATAAAGCATTTTTTCATAATCATCTCATTTGAATCTCAGAATAAATCTGTGAAACAGATAATGTCATCCCTATTAGTCAAAAGATGAAACTGAAACTCAGTCAATTGAAGGTAAATGAATTGGTTAATTGTAGGATCAAGACTATTAAGAAGTGATTGGGAAAGTAGGGAATGATGGAAGCTTAGAAGCCACAGATGCCCAAATTCACAGTTAGTAATTAGGAAGTTTTCTGAGCTTATAGGTACTGCTTAGATGGCTACACCATGCTCAAAAACCACCAAATTTTTTGTTCTTGGAATTCCAAAGAGATCACTGGTAACAAAAAAAAAAAAACAGAATTTTTATAGGACCTATAAGCATATCAGAAAATATAGGAACACTACAAATATCATCTCATTTGCTCATGACAAGCCTAGGGTGTAGGAACTATTATTATCTTTATTTTAAGGAAATGGAGGCAAAAAGAGGTTAAGGGACTTACCTAAGGCTACATTACTATGATGTGTCAGAGGTCAAATTTGAACTCAATTGTTCTTGACTATAGGCTCAGCACTCAATCCACTCTACCACCTAATATCCTCACAGAGTATAATGAGAGAAATGCTAGATATGGTAAACTCATAACAACTTGATGCATTTTTAACAATGAAAACAATTTTTTGGTGGGGGGGGGGGAGGTGGTATTCTGGAATACAGAGTGGTTTTTACTTATGCAGTTGACCAGACCTATGATTTCATGAATGGATGGAACTCCTGGTGAAGAAGTTCCTCTACCAATGTTGATCCATAATTTTTCTATGACATTCTTAAAACATTTCCTTGAGACCCTAAGATACTATGATTCCCCCAGGGTTACAAAGCAGGAGGTAGCAATGAAAGGATTTGAATTCAAGTCTTCCCAACTCTTTTTATAGTTCTATATGCATTATAAGAGGTAGTTTCCTTTTGATTTGACTCTCAGGTTAGGTTCCTTTAATGTGATACTGTCCATTTAGGTACTTTCACATAATGTCATCCCATTTTTCACCCCAGGCCATTTTTCTTATCTCTTCTAAATTCTTGGACTCATCTAGAGGAGATTTTTCTTTAACCAGATTATGTCTAATGAAGTCGATCTTCAATAAACATTTGAAATGTCATTGTCCTTAACCTTTAGGGGTAAGAAGAAATACTGTTTCTCTCTAGATACTGTCAATTTGGAGCCTTCAGTAAATAATAAAAATATTGTATAAATGAACATTTTCCCATCATTTCCATTGGGAACATGGTCATCTATATTTTATGAAGATTTCTTTTAACCAGGTCCATTCATTTTGTCATAAATACGCTGTGACGATCAGTGACAGTGTCATATGATTATATGATTCATCAGTTGTATTGTATTAGAAGTCAGTGGAGCCCAGTTAATGTTGTCTTAGCTTCTATTTGCATGTTTGTTTCTCCTCTTAGCTGGAAAAATATATTTTGGATCAAAGGTATAAAACAAATGCCAGAGTATACTGAAATGGCTTAAAATTTCATTGGGAAATATTTAACAAAATAAATAAAAACATAGTAGAATATAGATAATGTTATATTTGGCCTTCTAGGTTAATATGCAGCCTTCAGGGATCCTTATGTATGGCTTAGTGATGGCCTATTTCTATTTGAGTTTGATATCTCTGTTTTAGATGATTATGTACTGATTCCCTCATAAAAAATTTTATATATAACTGATGGTATCTAGTCTATATATCACTGAGAGGATGTTATATTGGAGGCTAAGGTGAAGCAGCTAGATAATATGGTATATAAAGCTTTGGTCTTAGAGTCAGGAAGACAGGTTCTCATCCTACCTTAGACACTACCTATGTGACCCTGAACCAGTTCTGTAACCAATCTCATCTAAAGTTTCCTTATTGGAAATGGGTGTTAGTAATAACAGATACCTCCAGGCATTATTGGGACAATGAAATGAGATAATATAGGTAAAGAGCTTTATAAACTTTATTCATTCATTAATTCAGGGACATTATGTTCTAAAGGGAGAAGATAACATGTAGAGAAGAGTGATGTCCTCTGAAAGGAATTTTGGTAGGTAAAGTCAGAGATTGTGAGATGATATATAGGATGATCTATTAGCATGCTGTGTTTCCAAAGTAATAGAAGTATTGATTTGATTGATACATCCATGGCAGGGCAGTGGGGTGAGGAGAGGAAGGCTGTGCAAAGGGGTATGTCTTATAGGCTATTGCATGCAAAGGAAGGAAGGAAGGAAGGAAAGAAGGAGGGAAGGAGGGAAGGAGGGAAGGAAGGAAGGAAGAAAGGAAGGAAGGAAGGAAGGAAGGAAGGAAGGAAGGAAGGAAGGAAGGAAGGAAGGAAGGAAGGAAGGAAGGAAGGAAGGAAGGGAGGAAGGAAGGAAGGAAGGGAGGGAGGGAGGGAGGAAGGAAGGAAGGAAGGAAGGAAGGAAGGAAGGAAGGAAGGAAGGAAGGAAGGAAGGAAGGAAGGAAGGAAGGAAGGAAGGAAGGAAGGAAGGAAGGAAGGAAGGAAGGAAGGAAGGAAGGAAGGAAGGAAGGAAGGAGGGAAGGAAGGAAGGAAGGAAGGAAGGAAGGAAGGAAGGAAGGAGGGAAGGAGGGAAGGAGGGAAGGAAGGAGGGAAGGAGGGAAGGAAGGAAGGAGGGAAGGAAGGAAGGAGGGAAGGAAGGAAGGAAGGAAGGAAGGAAGGAAGGAAGGAAGGAAGGAAGGAAGGAAGGAAGGAAGGAAGGAAGGAAGGAAGGAAGGAGGGAAGGAGGGAAGGAGGGAAGGAGGGAAGGAAGGAGGGAAGGAGGGAAGGAGGGAAGGAGGGAAGGAAGGAGGGAAGGAGGGAAGGAGGGAAGGAGGGAAGGAAGGAGGGAAGGAGGGAAGGAAGGAAGGAAGGAAGGAAGGAAGGAAGGAAGGAAGGAAGGAGGGAAGGAAGGAAGGAAGGAAGGAAGGAAGGAAGGAAGGAAGGAAGGAAGGAAGGAAGGAAGGAAGGAAGGAAGGAAGGAAGGAAGGAAGGAAGGAAGGAAGGAAGGAAGGAAGGAAGGAAGGAAGGAAGGAAGGAAGGAAGGAAGGAAGGAAGGCTATGTGCAGCCCCTGTGCTAAATGCTGAAGACACAAATACAGGCAAAGGCTGCAAGAGAGGAGATGAAAGAGTCTGTAGAGTAAGTAGCGCCAGTACCGAAGTGAACATGATCTGGCCACCTCATGAAATGGTGATCTAATTAAGAGATTCACCAATAATACAGGACAGAGAGATCTCCAAAGGGGAAAGGCTGTTTCTGAAGAGGTAGAAAAGTCCCAAAAGTGAGAAGTGGAACTAGGAGGTGTTTTTATCAAGCTCAAAGTTTGCCTTCACAAAATAAGTCTTTTTGCCTAGTGGTTTATTCCTTTAACACATTTTTCTAGTGGTAGGTTCAAACCTATGACTGCATCAACATAGAGAACATACAATATAGAAATTGATTCTGTCAATTGATTCTAATGTAACAACATATTGGAAAATTCTCTGAGATATTTAAAATGTGACATAATTAGCATGTTTCTTTCACAGGCAAGATTTGAATCAATAGCTTTACAACTTCGTGTCTAGTTCCCATGCACAATGCTATGTTGTATCTATTTTTAAAACATACAACTGAAAAAAATAACTATATTGTGAAAGTTCACTCTGACAAATGTACTGTCATTTTTAGTATAGTGTTAGGCATCACAACATAGTGGATGTCAGAAGTCTCAGGTTTGAACCTTGGCTTTTCCACTTACTAACTATATGATCTTCAGCAAATCACAACTCTTCTGGGTCTCAGTTTCCTCACCTGTAAAATGAGGACAATAATTTTTGTACTATCACATAAAGTTGTGAGAAAAACATTCTGTACAACTTAAAGAGCTAAATAAATACTATTTATTTAATGTAAATATAAAAACAAAAGAATTACATTGAACACATAGTAATTATAATAATCAGCCTTGGCCAACAAATTTCTGAAAATGTATTTTCCACTTTCCTTGAACAACTTTTCCCTATCACTCCGTCAGACAGTCAAATAGCATTTATTCGGAATCCGCTTTGTGCCAAGCATGGTACTAAGTGCTGGAGACAAAAAGACAGAAACAGTAACAACAAAAACCCACAAGTCCTGCTCTCAAGGAGCTTACAGTCTAATGCAGGAGACAGCATGCAAACATACAAAAACAACACATACAGGCTAAATTGAGGGCAGTCCCATTCTATATGTCTAATTCATTGCCAAATCTTGTAGCTCCTCTCTTCATGAAATCTATCACTTACATAACCTCAATGCTAATCCAGGCATTTATCACCTCTTCCCTAGATTATTATCTAGGGAAAATAATCTTCTAAGGGTTCTTCCTGACTCACCTCTCTTCCCACTTCCATCTATCCTCCACTAAGCTGACAACATGATTTCTCTCTCTCTCTCTCTCTCTCTCTCTCTCTCTCTCTCTCTCTCTCTCTCTCTCTCTCTCTCTCTCACACACACACACACACACACACACACACACACACACACACACACACACATACCCCCACCCAAGTCAGTAAGCTATAGCAATTCCCTGATACTTTCCTGGTGAAATGTCAAGTGATTTTTTTTATCTGTCTGTTTTATTCATTTAACACATTTTTCTACTGGTAGGTTCAAACTGGTGATTGAATAAGTATAAGGAACTCAAAATTAACAGTCTTTGTAAGAAGTTTTTCTATCTTTCTGGTCTTCTATACTTACCCTCTTTTATAAACTCTACCATCTTATTACACTAGTCTACTTGCTTGTAACCCTTCATCTTCTGTCTCCTCTAGCTGTCCTCTATGACTTTCAGAGGTGGGTTTTTTCTTTCTCTGTATCCCAAACTCTTAGTATAGTGAGAGATGTACTTAATAGAGGTTTGTTGACTGGTCAATTTTGCTGAACTAATTTTTATTCTTTTTTTTTCATCTTTTCCATAAGACATCAGTGCTCACAAGGTAGGGAAATGGGATGTAGCTATTAAAATAAATGTGATATAAAAACAAAAGTTATCAACAGAAAACAAAATAAAATATTCATGAGATAATTTTGAATAATAATTATTAATATTATTACAATTAGAATGTCTGGACAATTGTAGAAACAATGAAATTTAAATGGACAGGGCCAGCTGGGTAGCTCAGTGGATTGAGAGCCAGGCCTAGAGATGGGAGGTCCTAGGTTCAAATCTGACCTCAGATATTTCCCAGCTTTGTGACCCTGGACAAGTCACTTAATCCCCATTGCCTAGTTCTTACCACTCTTCTGCCTTAGAACCAATACACAGTATTGATTCCAAGACGGAAGGTAAGGGTTTAAAAAAATAAAATAAAATAGACAAAAAAAGTCTACAGAATCCTATCCCTTCTGACAATATTGTCTTCCCTATGATTATTCTATGGAATTTTCAATTTATAAGTATATATGTAATTACCAATGCAACATATATCTTTTTTGTTGGAAATGTATCTTGGCAGGAACAGATTCCTGAATTTTATAAAATTCATTTTTGAAAAAAAAGTTCTAAAAATATGAATATGAGGTGATGATTCATGTAACAAAGGCCATCTGGATGCACAAAAAGAATTATTTTTCTGTTCCTTTAAACACAGAGCTTCCCCCTTCCATTTAAATGTTTATTTACAGATGATTAAGTAATAAATCTAGAGGCTGAAAGAGGAGAACCTTACATCCAAAGTCAAAGGAGCCACTGCCTGTGAGAAATCAATATAAAATGAGGATAGAGCATTTTTAAATTATCTGTGTAATACTCTCAGACACAACTGATGGGTTGATTGGTTTTCCTCAACTGCTTTTTCCCCTCTTTTTTAAAATTTTTGCATCAAGGGATGGCACACCAAAAAGGGGAGAGAAAAGGAATATTTGGGAACAAAAGTGATATAAAATCAAAATATAACTATAAAAAGAAAAAGAAAAACTAAAAGGAAAAAATTAATCATGTAAATCAATTGGAAAATATGCAGTATATGCATTTTTCCAGAGTATATCTACACTACTGCACCAATCTGTCAGTGGTCAACAATTGCTGCCACTGAAAAGTACCATAGATTCTTTATTTCTGCAACCAATTTTCAAAATCCTACTGTCAATTTCTCACCGGGCACAGGACACCCATGCCAACTGTATGGCCACCCAACCTTTAATTCCACTATCATCTTGGTAGAGGACCAACCATCTGCCCTGCCATTGCTTCCCAAGATCCTCTGGGTCTTCTTATTTGCCCTGCTATTTTCCCCTGTCCTGGTCTTCCCATCTGTTGTGAACTAATCATGAACTCATACATAATACATATATATGTATATATATATATATATATGTCCTGAATTTTAAGAAAATACACACACACACACACACACACACACACACACACACACACACACACACACATGCCCCCCAATCAGGTTAGTTCCTTGAGAGAAAAAAATCCATTTACTATTTGAGTCTCTAACACCTAGTACAAAGCACTTAATAAATGCTTTTCCATTCCATTCCCAAGAAATAGAAACAATGCTTTAGAATTAGCATGGATTTCTAGAGTCCTCTAGTCCTGTCTGAAGCACAAATCTCCTCAATACAAGATCAGCTAGATTCTCCAAGAAGACTTTGAGTAAAAGGGTATCCTATCCTCTTTTTCAATGTTTTTAATGGTTAGGAACTCTATTTTCTTCTGTTGATTCAAAATCTGATTCCCTGAAGAAAAGTATTTATGTCCAGCGAGAGATAAAGAACATGACAGGAAGTAAAATAAATCATTTTTATTCAATTCAATTAAAAAAGGTTTGTACAAACAAAACCAATGCAACCAAAATTAGAAGGGAAGCAACAAACTGGGGAAAAGTTTTATAACAAATTTCTCTGATAAAGGTCTCATTCTTCAAATATATGAATAACTAATTCAAATTTATAAGAATACAAGTCATTCCCCAATTGATAAACGGTCAAAGGATATGAATAAGCAATTTTCAGATGAAGAAATCAAAGCCATCAGTAATAGTATGAAAAAAATTCTCCCTCTTGATTAGAGAAATGCAAATTAAAACAACTCTGGGATATCTCCTCACACCTTTCAGGTTGGTAAATATGACAGTAAAAGAAAATAATAAAGGTTAGTGGGAGTGTGGCAAAATTGGAACACTAATGCATTGCTGATAGAGTTGTTAATTGAACCAAGCATTTTGGAAGGTAATTTGGAATTATGCCCAAAGGGATATAAAATAATGCATACCTTTTAATCCAATAACACCACTTCTAGGTCTGCATCCCAAAGAAATAAAAAAAAAGTGGGAAAGGACCTATTCATACAAATATATATATATATATATATATATATATATATATATATATATATATATATATATATATATATATATAACTGTGCCTTTTGTGATGGCAAAAAAAATTGGAAACTAAAAAGAGGCACCTCCATTGGGGAATGGTTTAACATATTGTGGTATATGATGGTGATAGAATACTATAAGGAATGATGAACAGGATAATTTCAGAAAGAACTAGAAAGACATACATGAATTGACATGGAGTGAAATAAGCAGAACCAGGAGAACACTAAACATAGTAACTGCAATATTGTGTAATGATCAAATGTGATAGACTTTGCTACTAATAGCACTACAATGATCCAGGACAATTCTGAGGGACTTAAGAAAAAGAATGCTATCCACTTCCAGAGAAAGAACTGTTAGAGTTGAAATGCAAATGAAAGCATATGATTTATTTGAATGTATTATTTAGGGTTTGGGTTTTATAAGATTATTCACTCACAAAAATGGATAATATAGAAATATGCTTTATGTGATAATACATGTTTAACCCAGGGGGAAAATAATAAATGTATAACTGTAAAAATTAAAATTAAATATTAATAATAAAAATATTATATTTTAGGATGTTTAGTAATGATCATTAGAAATCAAGGAATAAAGACAAAATAAAGACCAAATGCCCATGGCTGATTAGTCAGTTCAAACCCTACTCACCACTACCATGCTTGCTGAGAGGGCCAAAAAGAGAGAAAGTAGGACCACACACTCACTAATATCCTGTCTACAGGAAGTACATAATGACAGGAAGTCAGTGGGCTACCAGAAAATATAGTTCTTTTTTAGGATAACAGATTTTCAATTATACAGACCCCCTGAGATCAATGGAAGATTAGTCTCTCCAATGGATCTTGTAAACATAACCAACTTTGAAATTAAAATACTTTAAGGATAAGAGGAAAAGAGAACAAAACCAATGATTGTTAGGTGTATTGACAAAAAGCCAGACTGGGAAAGTTCCCTTCAGGATGAGAGTATACATATTAAAAAAAAATGCATTCAACCTCACATGGTTCAAATCACCACATCCCAAAGTTCACTCTGGATCTTCTGGTGCAGTGTGTGGTCTGTGGAGGCATCTTCTTGGTGCCTTCTCCAAACAGTTCACTTTCTGGATTTGGAGAGGTAGCATGTTTCTTATCCTAAAATTACTCTCAAAAAGAATTTAAACTTTGCATTTTAGAATAACACATTCCTCCCCTGAAGACGGTATTGAAAAACACAGGAATCGCTTAGAGATGCATGGCTAAGTTATGGGGTATATGAATCAATTGATAAGAGAAATTAAAAACATCAAAAAAATCCAAAGAAAAAAGAAAAAATAATTTCTGGATGAAATATAGACTATTTAAGCCTTATGTGTAAAATTTTTAAGTAAAGGAAAATAAACCTATAATAGGTCCTTGAATCAGAGACTAATTAAAGTGATTTATGTAAATGTGCACTTTCCCAATCAGCAGCCAGGACTATAGAAAGTTTTGTCACACAATGAAAGACAGAATTGGGACTAGATTATAGGAGCCAGGTAGGAGTCAAATTTGAGATACTTGGTAGAATGTGGGACAAAAAAGACCTGCCTTTGACATATGTCAAAACAGCTACAATCTCGAACCTCAAACAAGTTCAAATCCTCTTTTCTTGGCTCAAAATTTCATCAATCCCATTGGGATTGGTGAGTCTCTTTGACCTTGTGCTCCATTGGCACTATGCAGTTTAGCTTTGTGCTTCTTTGGCACTGTGCAATGGCTCTTTTTGTATTCCCTTCTCCTGGAATCAGACAAAATCATTAAGTAAAGTCCTGTACTTTTTTAAACAATCAATGGCATCATTTTTATAGCCTAAAGCTTTTGGGGTATGCAGCAATATTAGAACAAATATATTTTAAATTTATATTACTATAAAATTTTAAAAAATGAAGAAAAATCTTCTCAATACTGTTGATGTTCTTCAAATACAAAAAGGAGAGAGAAAAAACTCATACTATAATGCACATCAAAGAAAAACAATAATAAAAGAGTTTTAAAAATAAAAAATATATAGCTTACAATCATTGACACACTGTGTCAGCTAAGGAAAGGAAGAATACAAAGGTTTCTGACCCAAAAATGAGATCCATTTCCTCTTAAAACTTGGCCATGACTCACTCTGTCAGTTCAAATGATTTCCACAAAGTAACAGGTTTTTTTTATAAAAAACAATAGTACAACATGTAATACACATTCATGAAGTATCAAAATCCCCAATGACAATAGCAAACAAACCCACTATCATTAGGATTCACATGAGTCTACTGTGTGACATTTAAAACTAATGGGTACTTGTCACAAGTTTTTCAGGTGTAGCAATGTTTCAACCTTGGCTGAGATTTTTTTTTAATCTATTACTGCCATCATTACAAAAATGTGGCAGAGAAGTCTAGAAAAAAACCAAACCTCTGTACTGTTGATGTTGGGTCTAAAGATGTCACCAAGAATCTAGATCATTCAGGTTGAAGGGTAGAATAAGCAGAAGTTACAAATGAGAGATGCTCCCTCTTGGGAGCCAACTAGAGGTACCATGCCCTTGCATCAACTTCCCAGCTCCTTTGGCATGAGACTGTTATTTCCCATCCATTCACATTTTTTACAAATGCAGAGGTGGGGATTATAATAGTTCTTCACTTCAGCTACTAAAATGGACTCTTTACCTCTTGTTACAAATAACTCAGAGGCAGGCAAAATGATAAGTCAGAGTTGTTGAAAAAAAATTTAAAAATCATGTCTGAAGACCCCTTAAAACCAATTTGAGATATTTAGCTCATTAAATTTTCCAAAAGTTATTATACAATTATAACCAGTTTTTTTATGAAGTCCATCCATCTTCTATGTGACAATTAAGAAAGCAAAAATAGAAGAAAAAACTGTTTTTAATGGGCTTATTCAATAATATTTGTTCAGCTTAGTTACAGGGGAAAGGTAACAGAATATAACTGTAGTTAAAACACAGTAGATTAAAATCATTCAGTGTAAAAGAATAGTATTGATCAAATTAGTATATGAACTTAAAAGCAACCAAATTAAATCTTAAAGCAGACAATTAGCAAAAAACAATAACATACAGAGACTTTCAATGGAGTTTGAAGAAGCTTAAAATTTTCATCTTCAGTCTCTTTAAATTTTCTTTCTCTATTTATTCAGATTCCTTTTGTCAGAGCTCTTGGATCTCCCAAAACAAGAGAGAACTCCTTACTGAGTATAGTGTGAAGGAATGCCAAATTGGATGAATCTTAGAGACTAGGTAGGACCAAATAGCAAAGAGTTGTAGGGAGATGAATTTCCCCCCTGATGCTCAGGTAAGATAAGTGAAAGAATCAGTGCACTCATGAAAAAAAAAAAAACACACTAAAACTGGAAGCTGTTTGAGATAGGTAGTGCATTGCTCTTTCATGGAATGCACTATGCGCTTGTAATTTATTTCCTGTTTGGAAGAGAAACTTCTTTCCCTTTCCCCCCTTGAGGTACCCTGTCACTTGGATAGGTGTTTAGGAGACCAGCTATTACCTAAGGAAAGCACTACCCTGGATTTTTACCAGCTGCCCAGAGAGCAGATCCAAGGACTCCTAGCTTCTCAGTGGCAGCAATCAGCAGCCCAGCAGGATCAGTAAAAGGGGCAGCTACCAGGGTAGAGGGCCAGGGGGTCAAGGGCTGGAGCAGGTGGATGAACAACGAGGATCAAGAAGATCAGGAGTGGATGACTAGGACAACCCAGGAGGCTAGATTGGTAGCAGGAGCAGGAGCAGGGGCAAGAAGCAGGCTGCTGGGATTTAGCAGCCAGAGTGAGCAGATTTCAGGAGCAGCAATGCCAGAGGCAACAGCAAGGCACTGAGGAACATGGGCTCAAGCAGATGTGTGAGAGAAGCAGCTTATCTCTTCTCCAAGAGTTCCCCAGCTAAAAATAGTCAGGCCAGTAGGTAGAGTGACCGACAAAAGTAAGGAAAGAAAAAGGCAGCAGCTCCAAAGAGAGTTTGGAGTTCTCTCCAAGTTTGCAAGGGAGGGTAGTGAGTGGGTGGGATGGGCAAAAAGCCTTGGCAGGAGAAACATGACTTAAAAATTTACCTAGACTATCTTTAAAAAATTAAGATTTTTTTATCATCCCTTCTGGTTGCCATAAATGTAAAAATTAAAATTAAATCTTAATAATAAAAATATTATATTTTAGGAGGCTTATTAATGATCATTAAAAATCAAGGAATAAAGATGATACAAAATAAAGACCACATGTCCATGACTGAGTAGCCAGTTTAAACCCTACTCACCACTACCATGCTCTCTGACAGGGTCAAAAAGAGAGAAAGTAAGACTGCCCACTTGTTAATATCCTCTGTCTATAGGAAGTATATAATGACAGGAAGTGAGTGGGCTACTGGGAAATGTAGTTCTTTTTTAGTGTAACAGATTTTCAATTATATATAACCCAGAAAAAAAAATTGAAAAAAAATCTGAATCCCTATAACTTCTACCTATTGGTCTAGTTCTCCCATATTGGGTCAAGAGGAATGGGTATAATTGTAACTCTTCAAATACTTGAATCCTAAAGAAAACATTATTAAACATTTGCCACATGTGATATATAGCAGTAGACACTGGGAGTTACAAAGACAAAATGAATTAGTTCCTGCCTGCCAGAAACTCACAATCAAGGGGGTGGAGGCAAAGGGATGGAGTAGAGGGGAAGACAATATGCCTCCTACAGAAATGAATAAAAATAAGGTCATTTGACAAGGGAGAGATCCCTAAGAATTGGAAGAGGCAAGGAAAGTTTTAGAGAAGAGGTGATGGTTAAACTGTTTTAAAGATAGAGAAGAATTCTCAAAGGCAGAATAAGGAGAGAATGAATTTTATTCATGGGAAGTAGTCTATGTAAAGGTCAAGGAATAGAAAAACGTTGAGTTCAGGGACAGCTATTTGACTGTTTTTCTAACACCGTTTCTCAAGGCTAAACATTCTTAGAGCATAGGACCAAAGAGCTAACACTAAAGGGGACCTCAGAAGTTATGTGTTACAATTCCCTCATTATACAGATAAGGAGGCTGAGAGCCCAGAAAGTTTGTTAGAAGAGGTATTTGAACTCAAGTTCTCTAATGGAAAAACAGAAGCACAAAGAATTGAATTATCTTACCTAAGACTATAAAGCTAGTTAGTAACAAAGATAATTAATACTGATAATGATGGTGATTCTGAAAACAACAATAGCAATAATAGCAATAATAATGGAATTCATATAGTGTTTTTAGGTTTGCAAAATACTTTATAAATATTATCTCTTTTTTAGCCTCACAAGAACCCAGTGAGGTGAATACTATTATTATCCCCATTTTAGAGATGAGGAAACTGAGTTCAGTGAATTGCCCAGCTTCATCTGGTTAGTAAATGTTTGAAGCCAGATTTTGAACTGGATTTTCCTGGTGAAAAACTGTCTATTATTTAAGGACTTGCCTAGTTAAATGACAATGAGCTCATCCTCAGAGTTTCCCTTCCCTTCTTCCCCAGGGAAAGGTATTTTTGACCACAAGCACTCATAGAAACATATACTGTATATTGTGCAGTTACATTAAGAGGAAATTATTATGATATAAAAATAGATGTCAACAATAAGACTTTTAAAATGAAAATAAATAAAGCAAAATAAAAATAAAATGGAAAGTGACTGGGACTGGTTAAGAACTGAGTTCCATGCTTTCAGAAGAGCTAGAACATGTTGGAGGGTCATTCAAAAATAACAAAAGACTTAAAATATTTTCCATATCCATAAAGGTATCTATTGTCCCTGCCCTATCTCTTCTATGAGTTTGCAAACTAACCCTAGCAGGTTGCATGATTTTATATACATACACCTCAATTCCTCAACCCCACATCCAGTTAAAAATACTTTCCCTACTCTAATTTTCTTAAGGATTTTTGCCTAAAACTCTGTTTTGTCCCTATCATACTCTATTTTGAATCCTATTTATTTGCTGCCATGATACTCCTTTTATTAAATTGTAAGCTAATCAAGGGAAGAAATTCTTTTCCATTAGTGTTTGCATCCCCACTACCTAAAATAATGCCTTTCAAATGAATAAATGCTTGTTGAATTGAATTTGATTGTAAGATTCTTGAGGGCAGGAACTGTCTTTCTTTTTCTTCTCTGTATCCTTAGCATTTAGCGTAGTGCCCAGTATATAACACGTTTTTAATAAATGCTTGTTGAATTGAATTGAGTAAATACATGTGTGCATGCTGTCAAGAAGGGAGGTAGACACCACTGCAGGGAAGCAAGGATAGCCATTCCTTCCCCCAACATCACAGGGACTTTGAACATAGGATGCAAGTATCTAAGTATCTGAGCACAATGGAAATGCTAGTAAGCAGTCAGGGATATTAATCTGGATATGGATAGTACTTAAAAGATAATGTCAGTCTCAGTCCTGGAGAACTGATAAGGTAACACTCCATTTTCTTCTGACTAGGGAGACTGGAGACTGCAGATATGGACAGCAGCATAAACTATCAGACATGGTTGCAATAATGACTGCCTTAGCTTAAATGTTCTTTTGCTGTTGTTAAGTGGACAGGTTCCTGGAATGCGAAGGAGCAGTAGAAAGGGAATGACTGATGTGTAAAAACAAAAGGCAGAAACAACTATTTAAACTGCAAAATAGAATTAAAAAACAGTCTCCGAAATTCACTCCTACAGGAGTATGTTGGAGCATCGTTGCGTACATTTCAAGGATGAAGAAAAAGATGCAAGGCATTTTCTATATCTGTAATGATTTCAGGTGTTCTGTCTTGCCGTAGCTCTGGGTGCATTTGTGAATGATTGTAAGGGCTTATAACACTTTCTTCATGTACTTCAGGAAGATGCCTCTTATCTTGGCTATCTGTAGGTTGTGGCAACAATCTAGAAATGTGAACCAGCCTTGTTAAGATCACCTTGAGAATCGTCAGTGATAAACTTTAACCCTAGGCTTGTCTTTTTGAAGCATTTCCTTCCTACCCAAAGAAAAGAAAGAGGAGGAAGAGGAAGCAAAGGCTGACATGCTCAGAAAGGATTTTAAGGAGATTTCAGAAAAATTGAGGGGAAAATAACTAGAACAAGAAAAGTATTTTGCCTTTAAATTAAGAAAAGAAAGAAATTGATCATCTTGATTTTCAAATGACATTAATTCTTCCTTTGATATAAAGTATTCTCAGAACTGAGGTGACACTATATATGTATATATACATATATAAGGGAGGATAAATACATGTGTGTGAATATAAATATTTTTTTTCATTTTGAGAATAAAGAACCTGAAAGAAAACAAAACTCACTTGAATTTACATCTTCATGGTCTGCTGAATTAAATGGCATTCTTTCAGCTTTCAGTTCATTTCCCCCCCTCAAATCTTTATGATTGACATTACTTCACATTTTCCATGGATTTTCTCTTTTAAAAATGCAACATTTAGCTACCCATAGGGTCCAAAAATATCAAAAACATAGTATGACATAATTTACATGGCCATGTTCTTTTAATTTCCCCCCCAAATGGACTAGGAACGAGATTCACACCATAATTTTCACTCAGGTAGTAGTGATCTGAAGTCAGAGGTGAAATGATTTAGTGGAAAGAACTCTGAATAGGGGATAGAAATGCTGGCTTGGGTTCAAATCCATGCTCTGCCATTTACTAACCATTTAGCCAAGGAGAAATCACTTAGTCTTTTTGAGCCTCAATTTCCTTAGGTGTAAAATAGGGATACTGCTTTCTTTACCTACATCAGAGTTGTGACAGAAGCTTTTTGCAAAATAAAAGGCATGATAAAAATGTGAACTATAATGAATTTTGGATACCTCATTATACTTTTTAGCAAATATGTAGCTACTCCTAGTAAGTCAATCAAAAAAACAGGCATTCTAGGGTGTTTTCTCACGCTTCAGCAACTCTAGCTGAGAGACTTTTTGAATTATTCATTATTAAAATCATGCCATCAGCAAAACCAAGCCATTTCCTTTAAGGAAGATGCCAGTGTGTTACCAAGGGAAAAATTGGGAGGGGGTTAATGGAATATAGATTAGGGTAGGTTACTTCAAACTCTTTAGCCCTAAGTATTTTTTCTTTCTCTGTTAAAAACAAGTAGTGCTCTAATAAATGCCACAAAAAAAGGATAATAAGATTTAATTGTACAATCACTGATATGCCTTTAAGTGTATATCATAAATCATCATTTGCATTATATAAGTGGTGGGATTGTGATAGTGGATAGAGTATATCAAGGAAATTGCTAGTCTCTTCAAAGACTGAATGTAGATAGAAAGATAGTGAAATAATATAAAAAATAAAGTTCTAGACTTTTAAACTAAATGTGTTTTAAACATCGTATATGTTTGTATGATATTCATAGTTTTTTTTTTTTTAATTAGAACTGCCTGCAAAGTATTGCCCTGGAAATAATAGTTACTCAACTTTAGAAGAATGTGAGGATTTCATGGAGGTCCTAATTCAGTCTTTCATTCGACGGATATTTACTTAATATTTTCTTTGTGCCTGACCCTAATACCAAGCACTAACGAGGTGGTGGTTGTCCTTCATAGTTGAAGAGGACAAAAATGACATCACCAGTGATATCTTCTGACTCATACATGCACTGGATTTAAGTTAGGAAGAATTGTACAACGTTGTCAGCCTCACTCTATCTTCCAGAGTTATAGAAATCCAATGGCAAGACAAAAGTCAAGGCAATTGGTGATGACCCAGGATGCAGTGGATGATGTTGGTTTAATAAGACATAATCTCTTTGCTCAAGGAGCTCATAATCTAGGAACATAAAACCATCATTTCAGCAGCACTTGCCAAGCTGATAAAATAAATGTTCTTATTGTCATAGGAAAGTAATATATTGAGGGTTGATACCTAGAACAGAAAGATCATGGTCTCTCACTCCAAATCTCTAGAAGTCACTCACCAAGTCATTTCACCTTCAAAAGCCACCTGTTTCTTCCACTATAAAATAAGGGTGCTTGGACTTGATGTTCTTAAAGCAAGAGGCTCTCAATAATATTATGCTATGATCTCCACTTTAAACTGACTAGTAGAGAATCAGAAAGAGAGAGGTGAATGTCGCTTTAAATCTTGAAATCTTAGGGGCATAGAAACAAAGTAAAATTCAACAATTGGGATCAGTTACTGATAGGGCAATAATGTATGCCCTAAACCAATAAGACTTTAAGACAAAATAGTGATTCAGTCTGTTTCAGTAATTGTTCAGTCAGTTTTTAGTCATGTTCAATGCTTTGTGACCCCATCTGGAGTTTTCTTGGCAAAGATACTAAAATGGTATCATATTGTTTTCATCTTCTTCTTTCATTTTCCATATCATTTTATAGATAAGGAACTGAGGCAAACAGGATTAAATGACTTCCCCAAAGTCACACAGATGGTGCATATCTGAGGCTAGATTCGAACTCAGAAATATGATCAGAACTAGCACTCTATCCACTGCACTACCTAGGGCTTCTCACTAAAGGAGGATAACTGACACTAACCAACACAGGAACCAATACCTTCACATCAGAAAAGGGAAGTTTTGACAATACCTTGCCAGTTAGAGATGCAGAACAGGACCATAGATTTTATATGGGAAAGGTCAAGAACAAGTATATCTGATTGGTTTCCTCTCTCTGATACTGGGGATAGATAGGCTAATAAGGTGCTAATGAACAAATAGAAGAGTGATCACTCCAGAGTTTGAGATACCACACACATACCTTGCCACCATAGTTCTCCAGAGAACTACTATCAAGAGTAGGAAATGGTGAGGATCTCACTTACAGCAAGTATGGAAAGCTGTGAAAAATGTTGCAAGGACATGCACTGACAAGATAGAGAGATAGATAGGTAGACTGACTAGATAGATAGACTAGATATATGTATGTATGTATGTATTATTATTATTATGTTAGGTCAAATGATGGTTGTCTTTACTACATGTTGGATGGAAAAAGAAGTGGGAAAGTCATGAAGCATGCCCTCCATTCTCCAGTTTATTAAAAAAATATCAAAGTATCCCTTTAAAAAGAAAAAATGTTTCAACATGAAAACAAAGAAAAAAGTCTAAATAGACTGAGGGGAATTTTGACATAATCATCTTAATTGTCATTATAGCTAGCATTTACATAGAATTTTAAGATTTGCAAAGTGCTTTATATATACTGTTTCATTTGATCCTCATAACAACCCTGGGAGGTTGCCATTTTTGTCCCCATTTTACAGAAGAGGAAACTGAGACTGATCGAGGTTAAGTGAGTTGCCTAGAGCAACATGACTAGTGAATTTCTGATGCAAGATTCAAATCCAGGTCACCCTGAATCCAATTCAGTGTTTTATCTTCTATGCCTCCTAGCTGCCATCTATATTAGAAAATTATAAGGCAAAGGGATACATCAAAGAAATTAAAACAAAAGTACTATGAGAAGTAAATAAAGTATTGGGTTTAGAATCAGGAAGATCTGGGTTCAGTGTAACTCCGTGCAAGTCACTAAATATCTTTGTGTCTTATTTTTCCTATCGATTTGTGAGAGGGAGAAGTCAAGTGATAAAATTCATCAAATAACCTCTCCTCATTTAAAGCAAGTGTCAAGATGCTAAGTCCTGATAAGTTAATTAGGTGAGAACACTTCTGTTTTGAATCAATAAGAGGCATTTAACCAAGTGCAAAAAAGTCCATGATCATCTGGAGAGTATTTATATGTGTGCCTGAACTAGTTGAGGACTATTCTATGGGCCCTATGTAATTAAAAATCTGTTACCCTAAAAAAGAACTACATTTCCCGGGAGCCCACTGACTTGCTGTTGTTACATACTTCCTATAGACAGAGGATATTGGGCAGGGTCATGGAGGTTCTCACACCCTCATTTTGGTTTGCAGCAAGCATGGTGACAGCAATAAGGTGGAGGTTTTAAAATGACTAATCAGCCATGGTCACATGGTCTTTATTTTGTTTCCCCTTTATTCCTTGATTTCTGATGATCATTAATAAATCTCCTAAAATGAAGTATTTTATTATTTGAGATTTAATTTTAACTTTTACATTCATGGTAACCAAAAGATAGAGAAACAACTCTCAATTTTTTTAAGATAGCCTAGATAAAATTTTTTTAAAGCTACATTTCTCCTGCCAAGACTTTTCACCCAGCCACCCTCGTAAACTGCGGGAGATCTCTGACATCTCTTTGGAGCTGCTGCCCTTTTCTTTTCCTTCTTTTTTCCTGGTTGCTCTCCTTACTGGCTGGGAAATTTTTAGCCAGCAGACTCTTGGAGAAGAAGAGATAAGCCGCTTCTCTCACCCATCTGCTTCAGTTCATGTTCCTCAGTTCCTCTCTGCTGCCTCTGGCATTATTGTTCCTGATTCTGCTCACTCCAGCTGCTAAATCCCAGCAGCCTGCTTCTTGCTCCTGCTCCTGCTCCTGCTACTGCTGGTGATCAAGACTCCTGGGTTGTCCCAGTCATCTGTTCCTGATCTTCTTAATGCCAATTGTTCCTCCTTCTGCTCTGGTCCCAGCCCCAGCCATAGCCTGGTCCCAGACTGCTGGTAGCTGCCTCTGTGTCTTCGGAACTCACAAACCTGGAGCCGCTCTCCAGGCAATGGTAAAAACCAGGATGTATTTTCCTTAGGCAACTATTAGCCTCCTAACTCCCTCTCCACATGGCTGGAGTGTTTTACCTCAGGGGGGAAGGGAAGAAGGAAGTTGCTCTTCCAAACAGGAAGTAAATTACAAGCATGGCATACTCTTTGAAAGAGCAGTACTTTGCCTATTTCAAACAGCTTCTACCATTCATAAGTGCATTGATCTTTTCACTTATCTTGCCTGAGATTCAGGGAAGAAATTAATCTCCCTACAACCTTTTGCCATTTGGGCCTGCCCAGTCTCTAAGATTCATCCAGTTTGAGATTCTTCAACCCTTCACTATGGGAAATCTTATAGTTCTGACAAAAGGAATCCAAGCAGATAGATAAGGAACTTTAAAGAGTCTGGAGGTGAAAATTTTAAACCTTTTAAGACTCCATTATTTTATGAAAGTTTCTGCATTTTATTGTATTTTGCTGATTATCTGCTTTAGTTGTGTTGTTTTAAGTTCATATATTAATGTATTAAATACTATTCTGTTACACTGAATCAGTTTAATCCACTGTGTTTTAACTATTAGATATATTCTGTTACCTTTCCTCTATGACTACAGAACAAAATATTATAAAATACTGGAAAAGTCCATAAACACTTTTTTTTCCATTTTGCATTTGTCAAGTCTCACATAGATGATGCATGGACTCAACCTGGCTAACAACTTTTGAAAAACTTAATGAGCTAAGAATTTAAATGGTAATTCTAAGGGGTACTTAGAAATAATTTTAATTAACTAGTGGTTTCTGAATGGATGATTTTTTTATATTTATAGTATTAAAATGTTGTATTAAAGGTAGAGAAACAAAGAAATGTTCCTACCAAGGTGTTTATATGAAGCAGGAAGCCAAAAAGAGCTCCTTCCTCTTCAGTTTAATTATTGCCACCAGAACAATTTAGATTTCTTGGTGATTTTCTAGACCCAAATAAGTTTTATTTTGTTTAAAAATGTTTGCCAAGGTTGAAAGATTCACCATATCTGTACAAATTGTAACAAATACCCATCACTTCATAGGTTTTTTATGTCATACAATAACTTATATGAAATATGATAGTGGGTTTGTTTGCTATTGTAATTAAATGGGCTATTATGACTTTAGGGATTTAATACTTTTTGAATGTGCATTACCTATTGTATTGTTGTTCTTTATTAAAAAAAAACTGTTACTTTGTGAAAATCATTTGCTCTGTATTCATAGTGGATCATGGCCAAGTTTAAAAAGGAAATAAATCTCATTTTTTTGGGTGGGAAACCTTGGTATTTTTCCTTTCCCTAGCTAACACAGTAGGTCAATGATTGTAAGCTATATATATTTTTTTATTTTTAAAACTTTTTATTATTGTTTTTCTTTGATGTGCAATATGGTATCTGAGTTTTATTTTTTCTCTCCTTTTTCTATTTGAAGCACATGTCAGCAGTTTTGAGGAGATTTTTCTTTATTTTTTTTTATTTTGTAATAATACAAATTTAAAATACATTTGTTCTAATATTAATGCATAGCCCCAAAAGCTTTAGACTATAAAATGATGCAATTTGATTGTTTAAAAAAATGATGAGACTTTGCTTAATGATTCTGACTGGTTTCAGGATAAGAGAATACAAAAAGAGCCATTGCACAGTGCCAAAGAAGCACAAAGCTAAACTGCATAGTGCCAATGGAGCACAAGATCAAAGAGACCAACCAATCCCAATGGGATTGATAAAATTTTGAGCCAAGAAGAGAGGACTTGAACTTGTTTGAGGTTCAAGGTTGTAGCTGTTTTGACATATGTCAAAGGCAGGTCTTTTTTGTCCCACATTCTACCAAGTATCTCAAATTTGGCTTCTACCTGTCTCCTATAATCTAGTCCCTATCCTGTCTTTCATAATGTGGCAATTTTTCTATAGTCCTGGATACTGACTGGGTAAGTGCATAATTGCATAAATCACTTTAATTGGTCCCTGACTTAAGGACCTGTTATAGGTTTATTTTTCCTTTACTTAAAATTTTTAAACATAAGACATGAATAGTTTATATTTCATCCAGAAATTATTTTTTCTTTTTTCTTTGGATTTTTTTGATGTTTTTGATTTCTCTTATCAATTGATTCATATACCCCATAACTTAGTCATGTATCCCTATGCAATCCCTATGTTTTTCAACACCCTCTTCAAGGGGGAATGTATTATTATTCTAAAATGCAAAGTTTAAATTCTTTTTGAGAGTAATTTTAGGATAAGAAACATCCAGAAATCCACAAATCCAGAAAGTGAACTGTTTGGAGAAGGCACCAAGAAGATGCCTCCACAGACCACACACTGCACCAGAAGATCCAGAGTGAACTTTGGGATGTGGTGATTTGAACTGTGGGGTTGAATGGGGTTGAATGCATTTTTTATATGTATACTCTCATCCCGAAGGGGACTTCCCCCAACTGGCTTTTTGTCAATGCTCCTAGCAATCATCGGTTTTGTTCTTTTCCCTTTTATCCCCAGATTACTGTAATTTAAAAGTTGATTATGTTAAATGTTAAATGTTAAATGATCAAATTTGGAAGGCTAGTCCCCCCCCCCCAATTCAAGCATCAGGGGGGATTGTATAATTGAAAATCTGTAACCCTAAAAAAGAACTACATTTCCTGGTATCCCACTGACTTCCTATCATTACATACTTCCTGTAGACAGGGGATATTAGGTGGGGATGTGAAGGGTCCTGCCCCCTCTTTGGAATGATGAGAGCAAGCTTGGTGGCAGTAAGGCAGGTATTTGAACTGGCTGATCAGCCATGGGCATGCAGTCTTTATTTTGAATCCTTTTTATTCCTTTACTTCATTTGATCTTTAATAAATCTCCTAAAATATAATATTTTATTATTTGAGACCAAATTTTAATTTTTACAGACCTCAATAAAATATGAAGAAAACTTGAGACTGAGTGATTCAAGTACCTGGAAATGTAGAGAAGAAAGCATCCTATATAAATTTCTGAGAAAGAATTGCCTAGGGAACAGAGAAAAGGAGCAGAGACCTTGCCTCCTTCTACATTATCTTCTCCTCTCTTCCCTTTTGGCCAGATGAGGAACTTATGAATCTTCAGGTTTGGGCCTTTTCTTCTGGTGTCTGAGCAGCATCCTCAGGACAGAAGTAGTTGGCAGTAATGTCTCCATTTGCAGCCAAAGACAGATTAGGTAAGATAAGGAAAGCACAAATAATATGCTGCAAATAGCCCAGCAGAAAGGGTACACAATACTTAAGAAGAACATCTTGAGGACTTCAGCAAGAGGACTTTTAAGTATTATGTTACTCTTTTTCCACGTGTGCTCTCTAATCTTGAACACATCTTCCCCTGAATGGTGGGAGACTATGTCAACAACTTTGGGGAAATGTTTTGGACCAATTATTCTTACTATCTCAGTACATGCATCTTTCTGATGGGTAATTAAGTCAGAATGACTAATTTAAAGCATTTTTTTCACATTCTCATATGCATAAGAATTGCAAAGAAAGCAAAAATGAAAAATAATAAATGTTGGGTGGGCTGTGGGAAAAATAAGTACATTGGTGTACAGCTGGTGGAGCTACAATGGACAAATCATTTTGGAGAGAAATTTGGAATTATACTTAAAAAGTTACTAAACAGTGCTTGACCCTTGACATGCCACTGCTAAGACCTATATCCAAAAGAGATCAGTAAAAGAGGAAAAAGTCCCTTTATTTACAAAAATATTTATAGCAGCTTTTTGTAGTGTAAAAGAACATGGAAACAGTGGATAAATGGTAAAGTAAATAGTGGCATATGAATGCGATGGAGTATTATTATATTGTAAGAAATTAGGAAATGAATGATTTCAAAGAGACATCCCAGGATCTATCTGAGTTAAAAGAAGAGGATAGATCTGGTATCTTCTAGGTCCTCATTAAACTATAACTCTATGATTCTATAACTCAAAGAAGGATTCCTGAAAATGTAGACGTAAGAAACACATATGAGTCTTTGCAAAAAGAAGACAGTCTAATTCTCTGAAAAGAAAGCATTTATTTGTATGACAAAGAATCATAATGTGTATTCAAAGGTTCTGAGTGCTAAGATGCCATTCAATTAGGGTCAAAGAAACAAGAGAGAAGTAGTGGTAGTTGGTGACTTCCTACTGAGGAGGTCTAGAGAAGCTATTTGTTCATTTGATAACAACCACAAAAATAGAAGTCTGCTGACTTCTCATCCAAGATGTGACAGAGCACGTCCCAAGACTTGTCAAAATGGATGACTACCATCTGACTTTGGTAATTTACATGGGAACAAATGATACTGCCAGAAGGAACCTAGAAAGCATTGCTAAATATTACAAATTATTCAGACAAAAAAATCAAGGCCTTGGGGACACATATGGTGTTTTCCCAGCTGCTGCCAATCAAAGGCAAAAGTTCAGAAGAGAAAGACAGATTGGGAAGTGAACAGCCAGTTAAAAGGATAGTGTCTGAGGATGGGGCATAGAACTAGCTGTGATGAGTAGAATATGCAAAGAAGCAAATTTAAAATTGAAGAAATTATGTATCAAAAAGCAGGGTTATCCAAATGTGGAATGGACTGCTTCAGAGGATATTGGGTAACTCATAATTTTTTTAGCTCTATATTTTATATGTCTGCTCATTGGATTTATTCAAACAGATGCTGGATGATCATTTGTTAAAGGATGCTATAGATGTGATTTTAGTTTACATAGATTGGACTACATTGCAAGAATGATTTCCAGCTCTAGCAGTCTGTGATTCTTTAAGGAGTTCCAACAAACTGACTTGGTAATCTCACTAGTAATATTGGGGATAGAGTAAACCGTGATATGCAAGTAGCCATCTCATTCACAATGGCTCATTGGCACATAATGAGCATTTAATAAATCATTTTTGCCTATCATCCTACTCACAGTACGGCAAAGAACTTATGTATATGTTTGCCAAAAATTCATCAAATTCAACCAAAAAAGAATTTGTTAAGCACTTAACAAGGATGAAATTGGATATCGTTCATAATGGAACTTATTACAACTAAGAAATAAAAGAATAGCAAATAATCTGATTTGCCAAAAATGTCAGAGTTTAAAACACAGATGCAAATATGGATTATAGCTGGGTAGAATTTTGACAATTGCTAAATGGCACAACTAGGATTTGAACCTTTACCCTTTGAATCCAATTTAATACTCTGTCCATTACATTACATTTTTTCAACCTTTGAAATGAAGGCTCTCTCAATTTTTCCCAAATAACTTCCTATAATATTATTGTATTTAGATGAAAAATGGAAAGGATAGGTATGATATTTAATATTCTTGGTTTTCCTTAAACTAGCACAAAAACTTTGCACATAGTAGAAATTCATGGGTTCCTAGAATGATAGATCTAGAGGTTTTTAGGGGCCTAAGAGAATATGAAGTCCAATCTTTCCATCTGATTGACATGAATAATCTAAATACAAGTGAACCACCAAAGACCCATTTCCTTCATTCCCTTAAGGACCTTAACCACCTCCAAACCTTCTCAAATACTCTGTAAGGATGTTTCATACAATAGTTTCCTACATAGGAATAAATGAGAGGCCATAGACTACAGGGGCAAGAACTGAGAATACATGTACTTATGTCCCATTATTGCTTATTTTGTGGTGAAATCTCTTACCTATTCTCAGACTCAATTCTCACATATATGAAAAGAGAGTAAAGTTATGGTATTTCTTGGGGAGGGGGAAGGTGGAAGAGCTTTGGAAACAATGAAATATAATATCAAAATCAGCTATTAATACATAAATTTTCATTGGATTCATGAAAATTTTTCAGTTTTTCCCTTTTTAATCCATCCTTCACTGTCAAAATAATCTTCTGATACAGATATTTGACCATGAAACTCTAGATTTAAAAAAAACAACATTTCAGTGGTGCTCAAGTCTATTTGAATAAAACATCAGCATTTTACATTGCTATTCACATCTCTTTGCATGCTTCCCAAAATTTATTTCAGATCATTTCTTTTTTTTATATGCTATAGTCCAGCCATATTGTATGACTACATGTTCCTGGATTTCTTCCCGGACATTCTCAATCCATATATTTCAGTCCATTTGCAGTCAAATAACCCATTCCATCCTTATACTCACCTGTTGATCTCCTATTCCTATTTAAGTGTAATTATTATTGTTGAAATTAAAGCTGCCTTAACCTCATACTAGAATATAATAGGATCAGTGAATTGTTGTTTTATCTTTTATTTTCTTGTTAATCGATGGTTAAGAAATCCTTTGTGTTTAAAGTATTTCTTTTATGGGAGAATAAATAGTTATCTTTTACCTGATATCTATTTTTTACATTAAGTATCTTTTCTAGAAGAGAGTCTGTTCATCTCCTATAGATGACTATATCATGAGACAACTCCAGTGCCACTTCTCCCAAGAATCCCTTTCAGCTTTTTTCCTCTCAACCTCAACTTAAAGTGATCTCTCCATCCCCAAATTTCATTTTAGGACTTTGCTCTGATATTTCCTGTGTCCATACCACTCTCCACCTTGGATCACAATTGTCCTATCTCTGATTTTAGACTGCAAAGTCCTTAAAGGTAAGGACCATTTCAATGCCTACCACAATGCCTTCTACAATGTAGGCTATCAATAACTGGTTATTGAATTGGGCTATATAAAACTGCCATGATAATAATATTCTCACCAACAACAAAGTAGAACTATTTTATTATCCTTCCTTTTGAATAATTATGCAATATAAATGGTTTGCTATTTAAAAATTGGGCACAGTCATGGAAAATATGTGATTCGAAAACACCTGCATTGGCAGCAAGGAGAAAAGATGATCTAACTATTACTCCATCTCTAATTTCTAGATCAGATTTTAGGAGATATTGAAAAGAACATGTTGGCAGGAAATACAGATAATTGTATAGGGATAAAATAAATTGTTCCCTGAAAAACAATTAGGCAAGATTAAAACTTTAACAGATTCTAGCTTTTCTTTCTCCCTTGAAATGCCATGGGTCAAAGCATGTTATCTGAGGACTTTCACTCTGGGGACAATTTTATCCCTTGAGTCAGATTGAAAATAAAATCTTTCAGTGCAGGACCCTTTCAGGAATAATGAGGTGGATGAAATTCTGCCAGGAATACAAGATGGGATGATGCTGTAGACTATAACTGTGACCAGATGGCATTGACAAAAGCTACTGATTCAGTGTGACAGTCAAAGATTAAACTGCTCCTCTTAAATGTTTCAGAGTTTAATGGAACTTTAGCTCTTCTCCAAAATATGAAGGGGGTAACATCAAAACCAGTCCCCCAAAAGCACTTTGAAAAGAATGTCAAACCTATCCTTTACATCTTAGTAATGGCACCTAAAAGCATGGTAGTATCTAAAAATGGTAGGCCATTACTAAGTCTATCTTTTGGTAGGGCAATTTGACACACTTTCCCACAGCTTAGCCTTTTCCAAAAAAATGCCCTAATAATCCATTGACTTCTTGATAGTAATTACAACAAAAAGGAACAGCTCAGATTGTTTCTCTTCTGGATGACCTTAACAGGCAAAGAAAAGGAGCAGCTGTGGGATTAAAGGGGAAGACCACTGGATTATGAGTCCAAAACTTGTTGTTCAATTGAATCTCAAGCCCAAGTTTTTCCATGATTGGGACCATAAATTTAGAGCTGAATGAACTATAGTATCCATCTAGTCCAACCCTTTCATTTTATATGACCTTAAACCAATCACTTCCATATCAGCTTTTTCAAGCAAAAAACAGGTATCATTCCTACTTTATTTTGTGAGGATATTGTGAAGATCGAATGGAACAATATAAGTAAAAATATTGTAACCATGAAATTCTATTTGAGTGTAATTATTGTTGTTCTCATTGATTCAAGGTAAATAAGAACACATGTTCAGCTGTCCTATAAAGTTGTCTTCACCTTCCAGGGAAGCAAAATAAGAGGAATAGATTGTTCTTCCATCTTTTAACCATTTGTTAATGTGAAATTGTGAGTCTTTTGTGTTTTAAGTATTCTTTTTGTTGTAGAAAAATAGAATTGTGTATATTCACCACCAGCAAAAACCTGATAAATAGAAACCAGCAAGACATAATTTCATATTTTCTTTTTCTTAAAAAAATGCCTTTTCTAGTCAGGGCAGTGTGGAAGATACCTGGGAATTTTAATTTTAATGTAACAAAGTAATAAATGAAAATTTTTAAAGAAAAAAGAAATTACTGTTATTTACCTAATATCTATTTTACACATTGAGCTCCTTTTCTAGATGCGAGTCTGTTCATCCCTTTAAGTAGCAAGACATGAGCCATAACTTAACTTTTTATAAAGACTTTTCCAAGAACTCCAAGACAAATGCAATAAGCTAGAGAATACAAGAAGCCTGACTCCTTCTTTGTGATCAGGATCAGTTTTAATCTGGTCAGTGTGAATAGAGAACAGCATCACCTTTAAGGAAAGGCATGGCACCTCTGAGATATGCAGGACACGTTTATTTATTTTGTGTTCATTCCATATATACTGACTATTAAGAATGTACTGTCTCCCTCAATAGAACACAAGCTCCTTAAAAATAAGAACTAATGTATTTTTTCATATCCTGAATACCTGATACAAGTCCTAATGCACATTAGATACTTAATAAATGCATGTTGATTGATTATATAATTCGATGGGTATCTATAAAAAAGTACTACTTGGATTTGCCATTTTGGTAACAAAGAGGACTCTAGATTCTCAAACACTATTGCCAGTGGATTGTAAGCTCTGGAAATCTCTACTATCATGAAAATGCTCCTAGTGTGGTCTCAGTAATAGAATATGTCTGCTTTCTGAGAATCAGCATAGACTTATTATGTAGAGGGTCATTGCAGCCCCCAGTAGTGAGAGTGGACCTCATTAAAATCAGAGCCATCAGATAGCTAAAGCCAGGCACATATGATCTAACCCAAGCACTTGATAAGTTCTTGGCTGTTCCTGGCTATCCTTGTTCTACCCACTGAAGCAAATATTTCCCTGAGAATATGAACTAGATGGTTACATATTTACCTGTGATTTATTTTCCTATAGAAAACTCTGTTTAGAGCCACTGAGGTAATCTACATCCATTGTCTCAATCTTGTAAATCATTACTAACCATTGTCCCTGGATAAAGTTTACCTAATCCCTTGGCCTATGTCACTTTCTCTATAAGACTGTACCCCAAATCATTAAACTTTGTCATTGATCAGCATGAGGACCTTTGTGTCTGTCTGTATTCTGTCCTTTGACCCTCCTGATCCCAACCCCATTTCTCTTATCCAGATCCTCAACCTGGGATTAACTTGATTGACCCCTGACAGGTCATCTTCAGTAGGCTAGCCAGGTGATTAGTTATTTGGCCATGAAAATCCATGAAATAAAGGAGAATACAAAATGGTCCTTAGTCCTCCAGAATCCCCCTCTACTTCTATAATAATGGCGGAAGGAAAGAGGTAAGAGGTGAGTTAAGAAATCACATAGGTTTAAGACTATCTATAAACATTTGACTTAATTGTTGGAACTCTAAATGGAATATATTTTTTCAATTAAGATTTTTTTAAATGTTGAAGGAACCAAATCATATCAATTATGACATTCCCCACCATAAATAAAGCCTGGAGGCAAAAAAGTGAGAATAAATAAAAAGTGGTTCACTAGTTCTTGTTGAAGAACAAGAATTAGCAGAGTTGATTTTATTGCTTCTGGAGCTAAAAGATTGGGCCCTCAGAAAAAGTTTAATGTTGCCCTGACTGGACTCTGAGATGCCACAAATAGAACCTGAAAGGCTAGGCCCTCAGGCAAAGGTCCAATGTGCCCCAAGCAGGTCCAACCAACAGATTGATTAACAAAAACATCTTTACCTGGAGCACTCTACCTTCTAGTTCATTGACCTCTTGAACTCTCTTGGCACACATCTTCATCTCAGCCAACTCCCATGAGTGAATTTGCCTCTGATTTATCAAAATCTAAAATATCCCATTTTCAAAGTTTGTGAAATCAGAAATTCTTTCTTTGGATTGTATTATCCCATTCTTTCACTACTTCTCTATCTCACTTCTTCTAACCATATTCTTCAATCCTCCTCACATTTTCCAGTCTTTCCACTCATCTCTCTTCTCACAATCTACCACTCAGGCTCTGGCCTCAATTTTCTCTCTTCAAAGTCTTCTGTCCCATGCCCTCATGAAGAAACTAAGGCCCAGAAAGTTGCTTGAGTAACTTACCCAAGGCCACATTGGGAGTATGAAAATTTGGATTCAAAGAAGAAGATGCAGTAATTCTTGTCAAGACCGACCCCCTCTGCTTGTGCACTTGGTCCCATCATTCCCCCATCTCTCCTGGTGTTTGCTCCATTAATCTCTCCATCTCTCTGTCTCTTTCATCTTCAAACTCCATCTACTACCTTTTTCCCATTAATATACCAAGGTCAAACTCATCATTATAAAATCCTTAACCCTGTTTCTCCTCTCAAACTATTGTCCTATATTTCTCTGGGGGGAAAAAAGGTAGAAGGAAGGAAGGAAGGAAGGAAGGAAGGAAGGAAGGAAGGAAGGAAGGAAGGAAGGAAGGAAGGAAGGAAGGAAGGAAGGAAGGAAGGAAGGAAGGAAGGAAGAAAGGAAGGGAGGGAGGGAGGAAGGAAGAGAGGGAGGGAGGGAGGGAGAAAGGGAAGGAGGGAGAAAGGGAAGGAGGGAGAAAGGGAGGGAGAGAAGGAGAAGGGAGGGAGGGAAGGAGGAAGGGAGGAAGAAGGAAGGAAGGTGAAAGAAAGGGAGGAAGAAAGGGAGAGGAAGAGAGAGATAGAAAGACAGAGACAGACAGACAGACAGACAGACAGGCAGGCAGGCAGACAGACAGACAGACAGACAGGCAGGCAGGCAGAGACATAGAGAGCTGTCCTTTACCTAAAGATTATTTTGCACCTTGAGTTCTCTTTCTATATGGAAGTCTGTTCTTCCCTTTACTACCTCTACTGCCTCATTACCCTCTCACTTTTCAACATTTTGCCATCTGGCTTCCAATCCCACAAGTCAACTGGAACTGCTCTATATATGATGATTACCATGTTCTTTACGCCTAGACCCAACAGTCTTTTTTCAGGTCTCATCCTCTCTATAGCTTTCAAGATCAATAATTAACCCCCACCACCATTTTGTATGTTCTCTCTCTTTTTGTATTCTGTAACACTTCTTTCCTTGTTCAGTTCCTGGGGGACTGCTCCTTTGTTAGATTATTTTCAATCTTCTGCACTTGTCATTGGTATTCCCGTGTTCCTATGGACCTTAGATTGGTAAATGTAGATAATGTAACCAAAAAGGTATAAGCAAAAATTTTATTTTTTAAAAAGAGCATTTTCAAGAAATATCTTGGACTTTGACAAGTATTGTGGACCTGGAAAGTAGAGAAAAAAGGGAAAGATTTTGAAAAAGTATCACAGAAAAGGTCACGAATAAATGTTGAATTTAAACCCAAGAAACTTTTTTGAAAACTGATTCTTTACTTACATAAAAAGTTTACTATCTTGATCACTCAAGACTTCTGGATCTAGGTCACACAATTTGAGACTATCGTTTTAGTTTATGCTTTAGTTTACAGAAAGGCATATACTCTGGAAATGATTCATTCTTCTTGTGATATCTTTTTAGTTTATCTTTCAAGGAATTCATCCATTTAGCAATAACATGAATTGATATCTGAACCCAGTCTACAGGAGGTAAAATTCTAAGTAAACAAGCATTCCATACAGCTCATGAGATATAAACTGACCGTCACTACTGAGAGTCTCAAAGTTATCCTCAAGAGTCCCATTAAACATAAAAAAAAATCAATACAAAAAATAAATCAGAAAGAATATACCATCAAAATGTAGTCCTGCTTGGGGTTTCAATAACAGCTGGAAATGTATGTACACAGATTGGAGGACTGATATATCCCACATATATAAAATGCTATATCAGAGATTTTTAATCTTTTTTGCATCAGCAATTCCTTTGCCCACCAGAGGAAGTTAATAGACTCCATCTTTGAAGAATGTTTTTAAATAATTGAAAGAAATGCTAAATTTCAATCTAAAATTGGTAAAAGTAATAATTAATTTTTTTCATCTAAGTTCATGAACAACTTGCAGGTCCTTGGACCCTGGGTTAATAACCCTTTCTCTGTATGTAGTCATTTTTTAATAATTCCTGTAGAGATCTATCAACAGGAATAAAATATTTCTCATTGCTCTGAGAAGTTCTCTATTATATTTTACAAAATAATGAGGTATGTAAAATCAGTACCAAGAATGGAACTAGAAAATGATACAAGGTTTCAGATTCTGAATGTAACAGAAAAAGAAACAGATTATTATATTTCAGAACTGCTGAAATAGCTCCCTCAAAATCCTTATTTCAAAGAAGACTTGGAACTTATTAAAATAGCCCCCTCAGGTTTGAAACTCTTGAATTTGAATCATTCATAGCAATGTTTATTCATATCTATGTTCATTTTTAATATGTGTACAGTAGCATAGAGGACATCAGTTATATTATTCACCTATGAATCAACTTAAAAACCCAAATCCTAAGCTGACTCTATTTGATTTCCATGATATAAATATATTTTGAAAGTCTATCTTTTTTATATTGTGTGCCCCTTGGATTCACTTGTGTGGAAAATTCCTAGCGAGGAAATTCCTCTACCAATGGAGAGCTCTAAATATTTTGCAACTTATTGCTATGATATAATAGAAATAATTCTTACTTGAAGTTAGAGGACCTGGATTCATATCCCACTGCTGACAATTATCTGTGTGAACCTGAGCAAACCACTTAAACTCCCTGGACCTTGGTTTCTTCATCTGTAAAATGAGAGAATTGCATCAGAAAGTCTCTGAAGTCCTTTCTAACTCTAGAACACTGATACCACATCCAGATTATCTGGACACCAAGAGTTTAAGTGCCTTATCCTAGATCACACAGCCAGCATATATCTATTACTTTAATCTAGGTAATAAATTTTATACCCATGGAGATATTCCAACAGAGGCCAGATGATCAATAATATAGTATGTTAGAGTGGATACTCCCTACTTGAACAGGATCTATTGAAGCCCCTTCCACTTCTGAAATTCAATGATTCTCTGAGTCTGGTCAGGAAGTCCCCAGTTAGAATATTGGATGATATGGTAAATATGATATCTCTTTCCTGGTTAGTATTAAAATCCTGTTAATTAATAATAATAAAAAGTGGTCATTTCTGCCTTGAGTTGGCTACTTAGAACAAATACTTCTCATTGGCCCAAATAAGGAATTTCAATATAACTGGATTTCAGTGTAACTGAATTTCAATGTAATTTGCAATCCTGTGTATTTTACTTCATGCCTTGGAAAATACTATTCTCAGAAGAGACTCATACTTCATCAGAATGCCAAAGGGATCTATGGCATAGAAAGGTTAATAACCCCTGTATATGAGGCAGTATCCCAACAACAGTAGCTATAATAAGAATTTAACTAGGTGGGAGCACAAATGTGTATCCTTCAATAAATACTTTTACCCTTGCAACTGTAATTTTTTTCTTGTGTAGTCATTCGTAACACCTTATAATTCAAACCCAAACACTGATTAACTTGTCTGTCAGAGTAAGATAAGTAGAAATGTCTCTAAGACTTCTGAATGCTGAACAACACATCAGCAGGCTTATCAGATTCGTGTTTGATACAAAAAGAAAATTCTTAAGCCATATCAGAACACTGATCCTTCTTGTTGGTTTTGCAAAGAAAAGAACCAAATTTTTTGAAGATATGGAAAGATTTCTATTTATTGCACCAAAAGGAAAATTACATTCACTGACCCCTATCCTCACTTACCCCTTTAAAAAAAGTCTCCCAACACAAGACAAAAGTAACCCACAGTTTTGTGACTTGATGTTGAATATAAGTAGTATTTTAATCCTAGGTTTCTAGGTTCCAGTTCAATCTGGTTTCCACCTCTGGTTGGTTATTAGGATTTGAGCAGTTTAAGAGCTCCAGAAAGCTTTAAATATTTAGAACTGGGATAAGGGGGTGGAGTCAAGATGGCAGCATAAAGGCAGCAAAACTTTAGCCCCTTGAAAACCCTTTCTTACAAATTACAAAATAAATGCTCTTAGGGGATTGAAAATCAAACCTAACAACAGGACAGAGTCAAGGAACCCTCCTGCTTGATTCAAATTAAAAGGTTTGCTCCCCAAAAGCCTGAATTTGAGAACACTAACGTTTAAGGGGAAGGAAGAAGGAAGGTTCCAGGATTCCTCTCCCACCTAGAGCACTGAGCCTCCATCAGCAGCTGGAACTGGGTGGGCAAGGTGCTGGTCTGGAGGGAGTACCTTGTGGGCAAAGGTGTGCCAGGCTCAATGCATTGAACACAGGCAGTAAGGAAGCAGTTGGAGAAGTAGCTCAGAGCAGGCAGCCTAGTTGGAGCAGTGGAGACATTCCATATTTCCACCCCCCTTCCCAAGGTTTTGGCCTCAGGGCACATCCAGCTCTGCAACTCAGCTGGGCTTAATCTCATCAAAGCCTTCAGAGGGCAGGGAAGCTCAAGTTCCAACACCCCTCCCCCACAGATGGTGCTGAGAGATTTTCTGACTAAGTTCCAAAGGTGAAGGCTGACAGAAAAGCCAAAAAACACAAATCCAACACAAAATGAGAGGAGCAAAAGCACAGGCAACTACAGGGAGTAAAGAAGGGGTAAATATGAGAAAACAACAGAAAAAGAAAAAAGAAATTACAATTGACAGCTTCTATCTAGGCAATGAACAAAGAACAAATGGAACAGAGAAGGATGAAGGAACAGAATGAAAAAAAAAACAGAAACTCCAGCAAATTGGATACAGGCTTTGGAACAACTCAAAATACAATTCAAAACACAATTTAGAGAGGCTGAAGACAACTGGGTAAAGAATTTAAAAAGCAAGATAACTCATCTGGAAACAGAAAACAGTCTTGAAAGCCAAAATTAATCAGCTTGAAAATGAGGCAAAGGAGATGAAATATCAGAAGGAGAAAAATGACCAAAACTCCAGGGATGAAATCCTGTCTTTAAAAACCAGAATACAACAATTAGAAGCAAGCAACTTCACAAGGCAGCAGGAAACTATAAAACAAAATCAAAAGAATGAAAAAATTGAGGAAAATATGAAGCACCTCATTCACAAAACAGAAGATTTGGAAAATTGTTTCAGGAGAGATAACTTAAGAATTATTGGTCTACTGGAAGACCATGACAAAAGAAAAAGCCTGGACATAATATACAGGAAATTATCCAAGAAAACTGCCCTGATATTCTAAAACAAGAGGGAAAAGTGGAGATTGAAAGAATCCACAGATCACCTCCTGTACTTAATCCCCAACTGACAACATATAGGAATGTTATAGCCAAATTCAAGAACTATCAGACCAAGGAAAAAATATTACAAACTTCTAAGAAGAAGTCATTCAGATACCAAGGAACCACAGTGAGGATAGCACAGAATCTGGCTGCATCTACACTAAAGGATCAAAAGGCAAGGAACATGATATTCTGGAAAACAAGGAAACTAAATCTACAACCAAGAATCAACTACCCAGCAAAATTGACTATATTCTTGCAGGGGAAAGTATGGTCATTTAACAAAATAGAAGAATTCCAAGCATTTGTAAAGAAAAGACCAGACCTGAACAGAAAAATTTGGTTCCCAAACACAAAACTAAAGAGAATCATCAAAAGATAATTAAGAAAGAGGGAAAAACAAAACAAAACAAAAACTTTTTTTAAGAGACCCAATAAGTTAAAATGATATGTATCCCTATAAGAAAAGAGGTCATTGGTAACTCTTAAAAACTGTTATCATTACCTGGGTATCTAGAAGAATTATACTTAGAGGGAACAGTGACAAACTGTATAGGATGAAATGTCAAGACATAAATATGTATATAGATATATGTATGCATAAATGCATACATAATGTGAATCTTAAAACTGCTCAAACTCTACCTTAAAACATTTGGTTAAGGCTATTCCCATTTAAACAATGGAGGTACTTGATCAGGAATGTATTGGGAACTTTAAAATTACTCCACCCATACTTAGGCATACTTTAGGGGAAGATAAAGTTGTAAAACTCCTTAGTGAACAATGAAGGTACTTAACTCATACTTATAATGAGGCCAAAAGCCCTTAAGCTGGGTCTATTTTTAGATTTAATACAAAAGGGTGCTAAGTACCTATGAAGGTCAAATTAATCACTAAAAGTTCAGGCAACTTGCAAGGGACAACCTTAGCAAAGAGGTATGAAATACTCAGAAGTTTTAGTCTACCCAGAGAATGTGATAACAAGATGTGAATTAAGAAGGTGATAACAAGATGTGAATTAAGAATGGTCAGTCCTTTGGAAAACGTCTACTGTGATTGGTAGATGTGAAAATTTAGGGGAGGTGACATAGGAGAAAATTCTCTTTAAAAAGGAGCTGTCTGAACCAGTTCAAGAGAGTTCAGAATAGTTCAGCTTAGGAAGCTGAATTGGAGTATCTCGGTGACTGAACTTAGTTGAGCTTAGGAGCTGAACTGGAGGGTCTCTCTGAACTCTAGAGTTTTGCTTGGAAAAAAACTTGTGGTGAGTGGTTAAAAACTGACTTAGTTTTCTCTCTTAAAATAAAGGCCTAGGCCCTAGCCTTCCTATTATTTCCTCTTATTCTGTCATCCTCGGTTATGGAGAAACTACTACCAATCCACTGACTAGCCTAAACCTCACCTAAAGAAACATTCCAAATAGCCATCACTGCATGTCTGCTGAAAGCCCTCCAGTGATGGAAAATTCACTATCTACATTAAGACTAAGGCATAGTTCAATTTTTTAACAACTCTAATTATTAGAAAATTTGTCTTTACATTTAGTTAAACCCACTTACTTATCATTTCTTCTCATTGTTCAGTTATCATGAGCCACAAAGGATGTCTAATCCTCCAGGAATAGTGGTAACCCTCCAAATATTTGAAGGTGAAGATGGTAACCTGCTTCATGATAAATATCCCCAGGTCCTTTTATGACAAAGTTTTAAGGCTCTCACCAATATGGGAGACAGTAGCATATATGATTTATGTACACAGGTATTAATATGTACACAAAATCAATGCCATAATTCAATCATCAGTTCAATGAACTGGGTCTCTAAAGCAAATTCTGCTGAATCTACAGTACTCTCACTATGAGTTATAGTAGTAGTAGTAGTAGTAGTAGTAGTAGTAGTAGTAGTAGTAGTAGTCTCTCAGTAACCGAGGATGACTATTGTCTTTGTGTGTTTTTGTGCACAAAGACACTTGTGCATGAAGATTTAAGTGGAAAAGTCAATGCACAGAGACAGTCCCACTCTCTCGGCATTGGAAGCCTGGGTCCATTGGCACGAAAAGTCATTACATCTGGAGACTTCCTCAGCTGCATTGGATGGCCATGTTGTCTTTTGTGCTCCAACACGCCCTGAGCACTCCACAGTGCCTTGCTGCATCGCCATCTCAGCCGTTGAACCTTCTTATTGGTTTCTTCCATCTGTTCAGCCGAAGCAGTCTTCACATGCTGGGTGAGCAAAGCCCTGGTTCACCAGGGGTCCACGACGACCCGATGGCTACCCTCACAAGGTTTAGCTGGCCTGTCGAAGCCATTGCCCGGGGTGTGGCCACTGCCGCATGCTAGCAGCTACTGGGAGCCACAAGTGAGAGCTGGGTGTCAGGCGAGGGTCAGAGGCTGGAGAGCTGCCCTAAGAGGGCATGACAAGCCCTCCATACCAGAGATACTACCCCTCCCTGAGCACCCCATACACCCGCTATGAGTTATAGATATTTAAAAAGAAAACAAAGGTATGATTTTCAAGTTCAAGAACATAATAAATGTTTAATAAATGTTCAAACTGAAATGAATTGAAGTTCAAACTTAAGATCAGAGGAATTAGAAAGATATCATAGTTCCTACAGGTAGCTGAAACCTGAGTTAAGATTTTGAAAACAGAATTAAGAACATTTTCTAATTGTCCAGGGAAGAAGTAAAGACTAGAAGTAACATAAAGAATCAATATTTTGCCATCAGTCATTAATCACTTCTTACATTCTGAAACTGACATGCTTTAAATGACTAATAATTATTAACCTGCATGCCAGAAAAGAGTTTAAAATATACCTTCTGTGGAAAGGAAACAAGACTGACAGTTTGTGGGGGAAGGGGCCAATTGGGAGTGGCCATATCATCCCCAAAGTTCAGGGCAAGTGGAAAGATTAAATAAAGACATTAAAACATTGATAGGAAAAGTTTGTGCAGAAACACACCAAAAATGGACAAACATTCTGCCATTAGTTCTGTTCCATCTTAGAACACGACCCAGTGGAGATTTGCACATCTCTCCATTTGAGATGCTATATGGACACGCAATTTGGCAAGGAAGGACTTGTAAACCAGCTTACATTGCCATGATAGGTGGAAATTGTCAATTAACAAAATATATACAAGCTTTACAGGCAAGAATAGCAGAATTGCATGAAATGGGCTTGATACAACAAACAGCACCCCTGGATTACAATTTGCACAACATCAAACCAGGAGACATAGTATACTTAAAAAATTTCAATAGAAAATTGGCCACAGACATAAAATGGACTGGATCACATTAAGTATTGCTTACTACCCCAACAGCTATAAAAGTTGCAGGGAAAGACTCATGGTTTCACTGTTCCCACATGAAACCAGAAAAAGTTCAACACCACTGTAACAGACATCGAAGATAATTAGACAACAGATAGGGCTGAGAAATGGAAACAAAAACTGATTAACATAAGAAGTACAACACAAAGAAATAATAGTGACACGTAATGTTCAAGACAACTTTCCAGCCCAGAGGAAAAGCATCCCAGAGGAAAAGATTTTAAACCAGCCCAGAGGAAAAGCATCAAGAAAAGATGCAAGAGACAAGAAACAAAGAGGAAAAGCTGAAATGGACAGCTAAGACTTTGAACTTTGTAAATTTGTTAATATAAGAAGAAGACAGATTGAAAATGAGACTTATGTGTAAGACTGAGTGTGTTGAAATAATAAAACAAAAGTAATTTCACATATTAGGGAAATAGCATGCATCACTACATAACATGGAAGAAAGAAGAGATCCATCAGTCAACATGTCAAGTGGAAATGTGAAGAAACTTGATAAGTATTAATTCAACACAACACTATTAGACACAAAACACAAAATCACTAACATATTGAGAGTCCTTGTTTATAAAATACGGGTCTGAAATTATATTTATGCAAAATGTAAATATGTATATAGTTAGTTCCATTGAGTCTTAGGCAAATAGAAAGATCAGTAGATATTTCTATTTGACTGACATCATGATGTGGAACAATGTGTATTGTTGTATTATATGTAAATAATTTCTGTAAATAAGGTATTAGTTTTAGTTAACTTAGAATAAGTAGTATTATCACTAAGATTCAAATTTTGTAATAGTTTTGTTCAACATTTATTGTACTGAATTTAATGTAAAACCCCAAAATTACCTTTACCCTTACTTTCCCGCAAAGAATCCTTAGAGTAGATTTAGTAAATTGGTAACTATAATATAAATATGTGACCTTGGGAAGGTCACAACAAAAAAAGGGGACAATTGTGGAAAGGAAACAAGACTGACAGTTTGTGGGGGAAGGGGCCAACTGGGAATGGCAGTGGGGTCTTGTGACTAGCACTGGCTTCCTGCCAGCTGGGGACGGGCTTCCGGGTATTGGAGGGGAGAGGAGCTTGTTCAGTCCAGTCTGGAGTGGCATGCTCTTCTTAGTTCAGCCCAAAGACACAGGCTTCTGAAGGTTAGAATTGTTCTTGTTTGCTTTCTGTGTACTGCTAAGATTCTGAATTAAAACAACCAGAGTAGACGGGAGTGGGACAAACTCTCCGCCAGCCTCTAGAGCCTGGCCCTATACTCTGAAGCTAAGGAAAAACTCCAATTCCAACTGGATTATTAAACTTTATATTATTTGAATTCACAGTCAGATAAGGGGACTATCTTTTCTGGTCATAGAGGGAGCTGAACTTCAGTTTCAGTCATTCAAAGACAAACCATCCTTATTGGACCCCTGCTGTTTCCTCTCAGCAGGGGGCATCTTCCTCCCTTGCCTCACCAAGCAATATTCCCTCTCTCCCCTCAACTACTCCATACCCATACAAACCTCCTTTTATCTCCCTTTTCCCAAACCCATTCCCTTTCCCAATAAATATTACACTTCCTCCCCTTTTTACAAAAATAAGGGTGAAATACATTGCATATAATTTCAGATATCATTTACCCACTGAACACTTTTGGATTGGAATTGGATTTTTAAACTTTTCTTTTGAAGTTTTGATTACAAAGGTTCATTCATATCATTGTGGAAGGAAAGGTAAAAGGAGATAGATAGATAGATATTTGTAAATAAAGGTGATATGAGGTTAAAAGTAATATGAAATGATTTTTTAAAAAACCATTTAATATCACTTTGTTTTGTTTGTTTTTCATTTTAGGAAGTTTCTCCCCAGTTAGTTTTATTAACCACAGAGAATACTAATGTTATGATTTTTTAAAATAGTTCTTAAAATGCAAATACATTTCTATACCCTGTGGCTTCATTAGCCCCAAAGCACCATAAAATGTTTGATCATGCTTCACATAAAGCATAGGATAGTGACAGGTGAAGCATATTTTAGATGAATTCGCATGAGACAAAAATAACACACAAGAAAAATTTCTAAGGACCCTAGTAAGAAGTCATGAGTCATATGTCATTTCTCTATGGGAAAGTTGATCATACAACATGAATGACACAGAGGCAAAGTCCTACCTGTTTCAACTGTGCCCATTTTTTAAAACCACAGGTTGCCACAGTTTGTACAATTTAATGAGAACTTTTCTGGATACCACATCTTAAAGCATGGTCCTTTAATGGACTTCACAATGAGAATAATTCTTCCATTTGAGAGTCACTTCACAATACAGTAATAGGAGTCCTTTAGATATCCCCCAGAATAAATGGCATATTTCACAAATGTGTAATTTTCAAAATTTGTTTCAGTTCCATTAGTTCCATGACCATCAAAGTACATTTATTTCCAGAAAGAGATAGACACTCTGTAATTTTGCTGTGCCATTAGCCCTCCAAGAAGTTTATGGAATGTATCATTTTGTATCACCTATGAGGGATAAGACTTTATTGTTCCATGTGTGTTTTTGTATCAACCACATTACATCCATGATTTCACAGAAGAAAATTTCATTTATCTAAGGTTTCTTATGAAAAAGTGAGAGGTTCAGGAATCACAAAAGAAACCCTTAAGATCATCTAGCTAAGAAGAAAAAGAGAATAACAATAATAGGAGAGACAGGTGGTCTAGTGGATAGAAGAGTTAGAAAAGTTGCCTTAGAGTCATAAAAATTATCTTCTGACAGATATTGATGTTATTCAGTAGTTTCAGTTCTCATGACTTTGCATGTCTCTCTAAGGGTTTTTCTCGGCATACATTCTTGGCAGCTTGCCATTTCCTACTCCAGCTCATTTTCCAGATGATGAAACTGAGGCAAACAGTATTAAGTGGCTTGCCCAGGTCACATAGCTAGTAAGAGTCTGAGGTAAGATTCAAATTCAAGAAGATCACACTTCTTGACTCCAGGTCTAGCATTTCATCCACTGTGTCTCCTAGTTGAACAATATTTTGGATAATTATAACTTCAAAAGTGTAAATTCAAATATATGTGCTATACTTGAGGGAATTTATTTTTACACTAATCAGGATCCAACTATAAAATTATTTCTACTTACTTTCAAGAAAAGGAGGCAGAACAGTACACTGCAGAAGCTGATTAGATGACCTAGGCTTTAGTCCAGGTATGGCACCTGTTTTTAATATAGCACCACACAAGTCACTTAATGTCTCTGAGCTTTCATTTCTCATCTGTAAAATGAGGGGGTTCAACTAGATGGTCTTCATGGTTCCTTCCAATCCTAAATCTGTAACACCTATTCTCTCAACACAAATGGAGATTGACCAAGTTCAACAATAAATATCTGCTCTTCCTAATAATGTGAGAGAATTAAGTAGACATAAAAGACCATTCAACTGCTGCTTTGCATGCTGGTCCTCACTGCTCATTTTCTTTCACTACAGATGACATCCTGCTCTAACCAGGCTAGAACTAGAGGAGACAATAAGCCAGCTGTCAGATGTGAAATTGGCCTCTTTTTTCTAAGATGGGAAAAATTTAGAACTTGACTTTTGCCTGCCAAAATTGAGTACCACCTACCCTACCTCCAACCCCAGAGCCACCCCCCTCAGGTATTCAAGGTGTGGGTAGCCTAAAGTATAACCCACCTGAAGATCTAATTCTAAATCATTGCTCCATGGGACTGAAGTAACATTTTCTGCTCTGGGCCATTTAGTAGATTAATCATTATTCCCAGATATAACAGACAGTTGAACCAAAATAAGTAAGGTGGTAATGCTAAAATGTTGGCTCCAATAAGGAAGGATCCTCATATTTTGGAAGAAAAAAAATTTCTCTTTTTGACAATGTTAATGGAGGTATCATGAAAGAAATCCAATAAAGTCCCATGGTGATATTGGAAATCTCAACCTTGCTAATGGTTAAGTCAAAGGGCTTAAGCACTTTCTAATGTGTTTTTAATTTTTTGAGAGGATCTTGGATTTATTATATGTACCTAAAAGGTGTGTAAGGATCTCTTTCTTACATTTTCTTTATGTAATATTTGAGCATTCTTTTTTATAAATTCCATTTTTCTCAGAAAACATGTCAATACAATTTCCTAATATTTATTTTCTAATATTTTACAATCCATTTTCTCTTGATATAGATTGTACATATATTATTATATAATACATATTTTATGCTCATCATGCTGTGAAAGAAGACACATATGGCTTATAATAGAGAAAAATTCATGGATGAAATAAAATAAATAATGGTATGTTTCAATTTGCATTCAGACTCTGTCTGTTCCCTTTATGATGGGAGATAACTTGTTCAGCCATTACCCAATTGATGGATAATCTCTTCCATTTCCAGTTCTTTGCCACCACAAAAAGAACTGCAATAAATATGTTTGTATATGTGAGTTATTTTCCTTATCTTTAATCTCTTTCAGATACAGACTCAGTAGTGGTATTTCTGGGTCAAAAGGCATATATAGTTTTATGACCCTTTGGACATGGTTTCAGATTGCTCTCCAAATGGAATCAATTTGCAACTCTACCAATACTGCATTAGTGTCCCAATTTTTCCACATCCCCTTCATTTATAATTTTCCTTTTTTTGTCATGTTACCCAGTCTCAGAGTTGATTTAAGTTCCATTTCTCTATGGGATTCTTTTTTAGATAAAGGTTAAACCAGATGACCTATGAGGTTCCTTCCAACATGGAAATTCTATAGTTTCATATCATTTCTATTTTACACATATAATTTAATTCAATTAAAAAACATTTTGCAAGTAGCTACTATATTCAAAGTACTGCATACATAGTTCAGAGCTAGAGATATAGTCTCCCCCTCTGTGGAGGCAACTAGGTAGCACAGTGGCTAGAGATCTGAGTTTAAAGTAAAGAAAAACTGAGTTCAAATCTAGCCTCAGATACTGCTTGTGGGACCCTGAACAAGTCAGTTACCCAACCTCTATCTGGCTCAGTTTCTTCTCCAATAAAGTGGGAATAATAATTGTATCTACCTTTCAGAGTTGTTGTGAGGATCAAATGAGATGATATAATTTAGCAGATTATCTAACAGATAATAGGCACAATAAATTTTTATTTGCTTTCTTCTTTCCTTTTCCTAGAATTCATAGTTCAGCAGATTAGATGAATGGATGTTCACTGAAGCTCCTTCCAACTCTAAGTGATCTCATTCTGTGACTAAGTAAGACCTAGAGACAGGAAGAGAAATATATCTAAAGAAATACAGTTCAAGATGGGGAATGATTAGTAACAGTTGAGAAGATGAGTCAATAACACTTCTCTGCAGGAAATCAGAACATTGACAAAATGGTATCTCTCTATCTTTATAGAGATATCAATGTTTCTCACATACACAAAAACTGGTATCTCTAGAAGACCAACATGAAGACACAGAATTGGAGGACTAAGGAACAAGGTAGGATCAAGGAAATGGGAGTACACCACCAGGCAGCATCCTATTTTAACCACTAATTGTATTGTTTGGATGCTAAACCATGTGCTGAAGACTAATGGGGCTAACAATGCCCTCTAAAATCTGTTCCTTCTAAATTTGGAGCCCTAGGGAAAAGTCCCAGACTTTCCACCTAACTGTGGATCTGTCAATTAGATTAATTTTTTTTAAGCTTAAAATATTTTCTGGTGGCCATGATCCAAAGTGTGAATGGAATTGAATAAAGGTATCTTTCAGAACCAATACTTTAGAGTCTGACCTAGATATTAAAAAACAACTCTAGATAACTTTGAAAAATTGTAAGCTTCAGATAAAACATAACTACAGTTTACTCAGTATTCATCTTTGTCAGCACAGGCACTTTCATGTCCCCTTTGTATATGAGAAACTAAACATGTCAATCAGACTGGGAATTAATTTCAGAAGTGATCCTAGCAATCCTGGAGCTCTGAAGGCATTCTGGAAAATAAATCTGGCAGGTCATTTCTCAAGATGATGCAGTTTAACCCTCTCTTCCAGAGATTTAGTTTTACTAAGATTACAATGAGAATGTTGTTAAATTTGATGGAAATCTTTGACCGCTCAGGATATAAAGGACACCACCATCCTGTGCCTCCTGGGCTGCTGCCATGGCTTTGGCAAAAATAATGAATTCACAAAATTCCTGGCTTCTGATCCTTTTTAGTGAATTGTCAGGCCTGGCCCTTCTCGATGGAGTTTCTCAGTCATCATTCCCAATGACCTCAACAGTGAAAAGTTATCTATCTCAAGTTAGGTTTGAAAAACAAAAGGAATGTTGTGTGTGGGATTGAGAAACATGAACATTATTTTGAAGACAGAGACACCATTTTTCCCAGATTTCTTGAGGAAGCAGAACATATATTTTGATCTTATTAGCTATTGCTCCAAAACGATTTATAGTTTAAAATAAAATGACCAAATCAATTCTTTTACTGAATTAACCAGCCACAACTGGTTGGATGGTCTCTTTTACTCACACAACTGGTCGATTCAGTCATAAGTTAAAACTATTTGTGCTTGTAAACCAAATTTACCAATCAAATATTAATGTCAAGTCAAATATTTATTATGTGGGATTTTTTAAAACTGTAAATGTGACTTTTTAATTTCTGTATCCATTTATTTCTCCACTCGTTTCTTAATTTATTTTCATTCTGAACATAACATCAAATAAAATAAATATTTCCATGTATATGAAAACTGAAAAAGTGGATTTGATGTGAAACTGTGAGTCTATTATAAGCAATCTACTTTTTAAAAGTATATAATAAGATCAACCTTTAGCACATCAAAAGTGTCCAAATTGTCTTGCCTGCATTTTGGCTTTCTGTGAACAGTGCCCCAAGCCTAAAATCAGGAAGACTCATCTTCATGAGTTCAAATCTGGTCTCAGACACTTACTAGTTGTGTGGCCATGGGCACACATTTTGTATTTTGTAATTCTAAACTTCTTCTGAGTTTGTCCCCCACTCTCTCCAAATATATCTTTGGTGCTGATCAGTTGAGAAAAGGTGGCTGACATGAGATAGTGTAACTTACAGGACATGAAAAGCTCAGAGGTCCTCCTTTCCAGAGTAGCAGTTGGTGCTGTCTGAATCAATTATATAGAAAACAGAGTGCTACCATCACAGCAATGCAAATGAAGACCACAAAAATAGCCAACAAAACTCAGGTCAAAGGCAATACAAATACAAAGCACTATGAATACGCAGAATGAAGAATTTGTTTAAAAAACCTCCAAACCCAGTACCTATCCTCCAGAAGCTTACAGTGTAGTTGTTGATAAAAATAAGACAATAAAAATCAATTAAGCACCAAATGAGCAAGATATTGTGTGATAAGAACCCATAGAAAGAAAAGATCAATGAGGGTTTTGGGGATGATCAAGGAAAACTTCAGAAAGCAAGCAGCTAGAATTTGAGCTGGAATTACAAAATGAAGGCTCACTATATAATTAAAAATCTGCTACCCTAAAAAAGAACTACATTTCCTGGGAAGCCACTGACTTCCTGTCATTATGTACTTCCTGTAGACAGGGAATAAATATTCAGTGGGCAGTCCTGCTCACTCTTTTTGGCATGCAGCCAGCATGGTGATAGCAGTGAGTGGAGATTTTGAAAATGGGTAATCAGCCATGGGCAGTTGGTCTTTATTTTGTATCCTCTTTATTCCTTTACTTCTAATAATTAATTACTTAATTAATACATTTCTAAAAAAATATAAATTTTTTATTATTGAGAATTAATTTTAATTTTTACATCACATGAATGGAGAGGAGAGCAAAGAACATTTTGGAAGTTGGGGATGGAGAAAAACATGAGCGAAGATGAAGAGATGAGATGGGAAAGCACAACACATTGTATTTTAAGGACAGTAAGTCCATCAAGTTCCCTACAGAGCAGGATTTTTTACAAAACAGCATCAGGCTATGTTAGAGGCCAGGTTCTGGAAAATCTTCAATGTCTGGTTAAAGTATTAGAATTTGAGTAAACAGTGGCATGCTGGTGAAAAGTGTTTGGCCAGTGTCACTTTTAATAATAATCAATATTACAATTCACATTTTTCAGTGTTTTTTGATTTACAGAGTCCTTCCCTCTTAACAACCTTATTAGGTAAACAATGAAAATATTATTCTCCCCATTACAAAGAGGAGGAAATAGAAAGTCAAAAATTTTAAGTGTCCTTTAAGAAGGTGACTCTTTAGGAGAGATATATAATGTAAAAATGGCCAAATAAATGCTTGTGATAGGTGCTTAATAAATACTTGTTGTAGATGCTTAATAAATACTTAATGGCAATTTATTAGCCATTCTTGAAGCCAGATAGAGCTGAACTCTGGTCCCACCTCAGATATATGCTGGTCCCTGTCACCCTGAGCAAGTCACTTTACCTCTTAAGGCTCTGAGTAGGGAATGAGGGGAATGAAAGGAAATAAGCATTTATATAGTGACTACTATGTACCAGGTAATCAATCAATAAACAATGTTAGGTTAATTGTTAATAATTAATAAAAAATATTAAGCAACTAATATATGCTGGGCATTGAACTATGTGTTAGAAATTAAAAAAAAATTAAAAGACAGCCCTTGCCCTGAAGGTGGTTAAAAATGGTTTTTGTTTGTTTATTTGTTTTTACAGATATGATCTTATTTGATCTTCACAATAGTCCTACAAGATTGATGTTATTATTATTCCTATATTACAGTTAAGAAAACTGGGCTGAGGTATCACCTCACACCTAGCAGATTGGCTAACATAACAGCAAAGGAAAATAATGAATGCTGGAGGGGGTGTGGCAAAATAGGGACATTAATTCATTGCTGGTGGAGCTGTGAACTGATCCAACCATTCTGGAGGGCAATTTGGAACTATGCCCAAAGGGTGCTAAAAGAATATCTACCCTTTGACCCAGCCATAGCACTGCTGGGTCTGTACCCCAAAGAGATAATGGACACAAAGACTTGTACAAAAATATTCATTGCTGCGCTCTTTGTGGTGGCCCAAAACTGGAAAATGAGGGGATGCCCATCAATTGGGGAATGGCTGAACAAACTGTGGTATATGTTGGTGATGGAGTACTATTGTGCTAAAAGGAATAATAAAGTGGAGAAGTTCCATGGAGACTGGAACAACCTCCAGGAAGTGATGCAGAGCGAGAGGAGCAGAACCAGGAGAACAATGTACAGAGACTAATACACTGTGGTACAATCGAATGTAATGGACTTCTCCATTAGTGGCGGTGTAATGTCCCTGAACAACTTACAGGGATCCAGGAGAAAAAACACCATTCATAAGCAAAGGATAAACTATGGGAGTGGAAACACGGAGAAAAAGCAACTGCCTGAATATAGAGGTTGAGGGGACATGACAGAGGATAGACTCTAAATGAACACTCTAATGCAAATACTATCAACAAAGCAATGGGTTCAAATCAAGAAAACATCTAATGCCCAGTGGACTTACGCGTCGGCTATGGGGGGTGGGGGGGGAAGGAAAAGAAAATGATCTATGTCTTTAACGAATAATGCTTGGAAATGATCAAATAAAATATATTTAAAAAAAAAAAAGAAAACTGGGGCAGTTAGAAGCAGGTTAGATGACTTGCCCATAGTCACAAAGCTGGTCAACTTGAACTCAGATCTTCCTGCCCAGGACCTATATTCTGCTACCTAGCCAACTCCAAAGAATGGAACCAAGGTTTAGAGCTTGGATGACAAAGGGGAAAAAAGGGGGGGGGGGTAGAGAGGAGAGCTTATATGTATATAGTATTTTCAGAATCAGAAAGCCAAAGACATTTAGGAAAAGGAGTATGTGTGGGGTGGGGAGGGATGAGAGAGAAGTGTGTAATTAGGAAAAAAAAATTATACCTTTGGGCGCCATATCTCAGAATTCTTTTTCATCTCCCAGCATTCATTTCCTTCTCCAACATGTTGTGTGGTCACATTTGTATATATTAGTTTTGGTAACTCCTCCCTCTCTCTGTCCTCTCAGGACCATGGCTTGAGTTAGCTCCCTTTTTACTCTTTTTTAATTTTAGTTATTATTAATAAATCATATAAATATAATACTTGGAGTATTGGATATTAATTTTAAAATCTACAGCAGATGGTGAATTTGGGGTTAAATAGTGTTTGAGGTGATAGTAAACTCCCATGGGGAAATGTCTCCTAAGCATCTGGAAATGTGGACCTGAATATCCAGCCTGTGGAGAAGGCTAAAGACAGATTTAGGGATCCTCAGTATAGAAGCAGTGACTGATGCCACAAGAAGGATGAGGGGCAAACTCACATGACACAATTTCCTAAGAAATGAAAGGCATGAATCATTATTTTTCTCCTCTCTCTGTTCCAAAGTTTTATTATCCTCTAAACCTTTTTCAAACATTTGGTTCATCTTTTTTCATAAAAAGCTATCTTATAGAGTCCCTTTTCTATGCAAATATACTACTCCAGAAATTTCTCACAGTTTCCATAATTTTAAAAACCTTACACCAAGGAGCTTAGAATTTTTTTTTGGAAATTCACAGATTAAATCAGACATAACTGAATCATGGGATCATGGATTTAGCGCTGAAAGGGGTCTTAGATGTCCAATGGTCCAAACCCCTAATTTTACAGAAGAAGAAACTAAGACTTAGAGGTAAAATGACTTGTCCAAGGTAACACAGAGGCAGAGTATCACTCTGAATCTCAATTTTCTGGTGCCAAATCCTGCACTCTTTCCATTGTGCTATCCAGAAAAAAAGAACAACTATCCTTTTTCTCCATGTATGGAGATTAAAATTGCAGCATATGATGAGTCTAACACTCATAAAAAGATGCCAACATTTGGATGGAAAATCCAAACAAGCCATCTATTCTTTCAAAGAATTTATCCTTTGGTTTCCTTATCTATGTTTTAAATGGAAATTCACTTATAAGCTATGGTTTAAAAAAAAAGGATAAGGCTAACTCTGTGCTACTGTGACATTAAGGAGAGTTTGCTCCATCTGGTCTCAGTGTGTTTGAATTTGATAGGAAAGCCAAGTGGTGGGCAGTGGTACCCAAATGGAGAATAAGTGATGCCAAAACATATTAAAAAATCTTGTGTTGAAATCTTACACTGTCATTTACTACATGTAATGTACATGTTAATGAGTTAGGCAAGTTACTTTATCTAGGCTTCAGGTTACTCACTGGTTAAATAATTGACAAAGTCTCATTCAGCTCTAAATCTGTGATCCTATGAGTTTGAGTACAGAAAATACCTAGGATCCCATCACAGTGAAATTCAAACTATTATTCCATGTAGTTCTTGATAGTCAAATTGGAAAATTCCAAAGATGAAGGAAAAATTGTCATAGCATTAAAGAAAAATTAATTTTAAAGCAAAAACAGAATGATTAAAAAATTATAACTAAGATTAATAGGAGACAGCAAGATGACTCAGTGGATTGAGAGCCAGGCCTGAGGATGGGAGCTCCTGGGTTTAGATCTGGCTTCAGATACTTCCCAGCTTTGTGTGCCTGGGCAAGTCACTTAACGCCCATTATCTATGCCTAATTGCTTTTCTACCTTAGAACCACACAGTACTGTTTCCAAGATGGAAGGTAAAGATTAAAAAAAAAAAAGAATAACAACAAATGACCAAAAAAAATCATGTTACATACACTAGTTATTTTTGGACCCAAATTATTAGTTAAAGAAATACATACATCCTTCCAATCCAGTAACAAATAATATATTACAAAAATGGGAATTAATTTATACAGTCTATTATAATGACAGGTGATTCTATTTGATTTGATTATTTTAATAAGAAAGTCCTGGGTAGGGGATTATTGGTTGGGAAATAATTGATTAGATCAAACAGAACATATAAAAAGAAAATTTGAATTGAATTGAACTTTTTAAAAACAGAGACAAATTTTAAAATATGGTCAATAATAATCAAAAACATGCAAATTTTTAAAAACTTATAGATATCTTCTCACACCCATTAAATTCACCCCCAAAATATTTGAAAGCAACCAATACTTTCCAGTTTGTAGAGAACCAATGAAGTTTCATTCATTAATGATGAAACTACACAGTAGTAGAAATTTTTGGAAAACAACCTAGAACTTCAAACTAAAAATTATGAAAATAATCATGACGACTGACATAATTGCTTCAGTGTTGGCAGTTACCATTAGAATGTAAATAAAAACAAACTTCCCTGCCCTATCCTCCCAAAAGAACTATCTGTTCAAAGATTTATATAGCAACATTATTTGTAATAACAAAACATTGGAATTAATCTAAATGTCTCATTATTGGGGAATGGATAAATAAATTTGGGTACATTAATTTATATAAGACTACCAATACTAACAAGTTATGAAGAAATACAGAAAGATATTTTTAAAATTTTAACAGAAAAAAGTTATTTAAAAAAGACCAATAAGAAGAAAAATGAATGGGAATGAACAAAGAATACAATAGAGACTTAGAAGGAATAAGTGGAAATTTTATATTTTATCTATTAACATTCATTTTTCAAGTATATATAGTTGCAAAGCAAGTCTAAATGATGCTCTATCCTCAGACATCTATTAGTTGTATAATCTTGAAAGAGTCATTTACCCCTGATAGCCTCAGTGTTTTCATCTGTAAAATGAACTGGAGAATGAAATGGTAAACCATTTCATTATCTTTGCCAAGAAAACCCCAAATTGGGTCACAAAGAGTTGGTCAGATTTTAGTGGGTTTTTGTTCTTAATAATTGACTGAAGGAAGATTTGATCTGACTATTCAGAAAGTTAGCATGTAAAAAGTATATCTTTCCGACTTTGTTTCTTTAAATTTTTATTTAGAAATGTTTAAAAAAATAGTAATGACATTTTTGAAAGAATCTTTGGTCATGGAATCATTCCTTAAGAAAATTAAATTTAAAAAAAAATTTTTTAATTTAAAACCTTCTGAATGTCTTATTCTTTTCTTTCCTAGAAGTATTTTTGCCCCAAGGACAGGCTGTCCTGTAGGTGACTCCCTCTCCCAGACTACAATTTTAGGAAAGAGTCAGCCACTATTGTCACTCCTTACTTTCTAGATATTTCTTTCACAAACTCATCCATTACCTTGACACCCCTCCAGTTCCACAACCATGAACTGTGACCAATTCAACTCTTCCATTATTCCTGGACAAAGTGCATCAATCTCTGCTATGACCCCAATCACCATCCCTGTAAACTTCTGGACCAAATGCCCTTCTCTAGTCACTGTTTCCCTATATATATTTTTTTCCACTAGAATCTAAGTTTCTTTTTTTGTTACCATATTATATATATATATATATATATATATATATATGCAAGTAATATAACTACATATTATTTGTTTTACTAATAAATTATAATAAATAGGCTTATCCAAGAGAAAAAAATTCTCATATTAGCTATGTCCAGAAATCTATGCTTCATTCTTTTTTCTCTCTCTCTTTGCCACTCCTCTCCAAGAAGACAGGTAATATTATATAGGTTGTACTTATATTTTTATATAACACATATTACCTTGTTTATCATGGTGTAAAACAAGACACATAGTAATTCAGGGAGGAATTGAATTGAATAATGGGATTTTTCAATATGCATTTAGATTCTATCAATTCCTTCTATGGTGGTAGATATCCTTTTTTGTCATAGTCCCTTGTAGTAAATATTTATAGCCATGCTTTTTGAGGTGGCAAAAAATTGGAAAATGAAGGTATGCCCTTCAATTGGGGAATAGCTAAACAAATTGTGGCATCTGTTGGTGATGGAATACTATTGTGCTCAAAGGAATAATGAACTGGAGGAATTCCATGTGAACTGGAAGGACCTCCAGGAATTGTTGCAGAGTGAAAGGAGCAGAACCAGGAGAACCTTATACACACTGTGGCACAATCAAATGTAATGGACTTCTCTACTAGTAGCAAACCAATGATCCAGGACAATTTTGAGGGACTTATGAGAAAGAATGCTATCCACATCCGGAGATGGGGGAGCAGAAATACAGAAGAAAAACAACTGCTTGATCACATGGGTTTAAACAATCACCCTAGTGAAAAGATCAATAATATGGACATGGGTTTTGATCATTGACACATGTAAAACCCAGTGGAATTGTATGTTGGCTATGGGAGGGGTGGGAGGAAGGGAAGGAAAGAACATGAATCATATAATCATGGAAAATTTTTCATAATTAATCAATAAAATAAAATTAACAAAAAGAAATAAATCCCTTTTAGTCCAGAATCCTTGCCTTGTTGATAATAGTTGTCATCCACGGGTGATCATCATATATTTTTGTTGTTACTATGTAACATGTTCTCCTAGTTCTACTCATTGCATTTTGCATCCTTATACATGTTTTTCTAGGTTATTTTGTGATCATCTTGTTTGTCATATCTTACAGTATAACAGTATTTCATTACAGTCATATACCAAAACTTATTTATCCTTTCCTCAACTGATAGACATCCCTTTTATTTACAACTCTTTGCCATCACAAAAAGAGCTGCTATAAATATTTCAGAATATATAATTTCTTTTCTTTTTTCCTTGAATGTAAGCTTCCAGAGGGTCAAGGTTTGTTGTTGTTGTTGTTGTTTTGGTTTTTTTAGCATTGTATCACCAAAATTTATACATACTAAGCATTTGAGAGATTTTTTTCTTTAATTCATTCATTGATGTATCCATATCCAAGAAAGATATCAAGAACAACAAAATAAATACCAAGAAATATAAAATAATTATTTTTATCTTAAAACATTTGAGGGCTGTCATGTAAAAGAGAAAATAGATTTTTTTCTGCACTCATACAGAGGACAAGACTAGAACCAATGAATTGAAGTTCTGTACAAGAAGGTCAATTTCAGTGCATTGTGAAAAAAACTTTTTAATAAGTTGAGCTATTGAAAACAGGTGGAGTTTGCTTTATAAGTAGGAGAACCCTGCCACAGGAAGTTTTCAAGATCAGAATGGGTTTTGTAGAGAAGATTCCTTCATTGAATTGAATGCTGTACCAGATGATATCTATTTTTCAAATATGAGTCAGATATTTTCAGGGGAGATAGTAGTTTTAATAGTTTTTAATATTTTTTTAATTATGGTAGTCAGTGTTAAAGTTTAAATACTTAAGCATCATATGTTGCTCACATTCTGTCTCCTCCAAACCTTACATAGTTTTTTGCATCTCATATATCATATTTATTTTATATGATCATTATTTGTATATGTGTTGAAAATCCTTACTAGAGTATAAGACCCTTGAGGACAAGAATCTGTTATAATATAGTCTATCTCCCCAATGTTCTTCATGAGGGTAAACATTAAACAAATTTTTGTTGAAGCGATTTTCTCCTTTCATTCATCCACTCACCCCTTATTAAAATTTTAAATCACAGGCTGGAGAGAGTGAACCAAAGGAAGGGTGAGTATTTAGAATGTTTTCCCTGGTGACTGGAAGGATTATATGCCCTTTTTCCATTATCAGAGGTAAAAATGGCAACTCAATAAGTTTACTGTGAAGAAAATTCAATTGTGGATGAAAGGAGACAAAGAGAGATACAAAAATGGTTTGGGACAGTGATGGAAGGGTTTGGATTAGAAGAAAATTCTTGTCATCTTTTCTGAGTGCCATATTCAATGAGGGCCAAAGAGTTTTTTATTTAATCTTATCTAACAAAGTCTTAGACTTCCTGTGTTTCAGGGAACTGAAATCTCAATAAAAGACACTGGATTTGGAGTCAAGTCCTTGGTTTGAACATCAGCTCTATTTCCTAACAGTAGGACTTTGGACAAGTTACTTAATCCCACTGGGTTCTAGGTACCTCATTTGTAAAATGAGTTGGATTATGTCATGTCTTGAGTCCTCCCACCTCCAAAATCCATGATCTTGTGAGTTCTTAACTAAATACTTGCTTCTAAATAGCTGGAACTGTGGAAAGGAAAACTATGAATCAAGCTTTTGCATTTCGGCCCACTGAGGTAGAGCAGACAGCAGTTGGAATGTGATGGGAGGGGGAGTAACAGTTGGAGTGAGAGAAGAGGATTGTGGGAACTGCTAACTGAAAAGCCTTTGCCTTTTGCACTCGGCTGAGTGTGGAGCAAAGACCAGAAGAACTATATCCCAACCTGTGGAATACCTTGCCTCAATTCTCTTACTCTGGAGAAGGAGGTTCCTGTATATGTGAGAGCATCTATTAAAGGAAGAACAAGATGAAAGTAAGCTGCTGAAAGAGGTTGATCCCTTAACTTCAGGGGGTCACCCTGAAGATCCTTTCCATCCCTTGACCTTTCCAAGAAGGACACTTGCCTTTTGTTTAGTAAGATAGAGATAGTGACTAGCTAAGAAGAAGATAGATAAGCTGAAGCTGAGCCATCTTGGCTCAGCTGAAGTAGAAGCAAGGGTCTCCTAATCCCACATACCTATCCCCTTTGTTGATTTACTATAATTATTAAACTACTTGAAAATTAGAAGATCACAATCATTCATATTGAAGGGAGAACAAAGAAAGAGAGGCTGGTGGTTACGCTCGCCATTAGCCTAGGCTAAACAACGAAAGCCATCAGTGACAGTCTACCTGCAGACAAAGGGGACTTCTGGGGTTCAACTACCAGTCAAGTCTTTAGAAGTAAACTCCACTATTCCCCAGAAGCCACTCAAACACTGGTCCTGTCATTCTTAACCTAACCTTACCCAGGGGAACCTCTCTTGTGCTTTGAGTGGGAGGAAATTACAAAGACAGTCACTTAGCAGAGTGGTACCTCTCTCCTTTTACCTCGCCAGCCTCCATATTCCCTCTGTCCTTCTCCTCCTCCATTCCAGGTTACCAACCCTTCCTGTATCCCCTGTTCCTCTTCGATCCTGTTCAATACCTTCATTTATTACAGAATACATTTTCTATTGTTCCATGGAGGTGATTAGAAGTAAAAGTTGATCTTTGGACCTCAGTAGATTTGTAAAGTAGGTAATAAAACTTAGACAATTTACTCTCTTTTTTGTGTCTCTGCACGTTCTTTGTCACCATAAGAATTCAGTGTTTTATTCTATCCCTAATAGCTAGCATTTAATATTAGGTAGTATTTATGTAGTGGCTTAAGGTTTACAAAGCACTTTACAAATATCACCCCATTTTATCCTCACAACAACCCTGGGAGGCATGTGCTATTATTATCCCATTTTACAGATGAGGAAAATGAATCAGATAGAGGTTAATTGACTTTCCTAATTTTACGTAGCTAGTGATTAGGTGAGGACAGATTTGAACCCATTTCTTCCTGACTCCAGGTTCGCTGTTCTATCCTCTAGTCACCTAGCCATCACGTCTGCCCTTGCCATTCAGAAGCAAAGTATGCTAGAGTAGAAAAAGCGACTTGGCCAGGAGACCTGTGGTTTTGTTCTGACTCTGCCCAACTTGACATGTCATCTTTGTCAAATCAATAAACTGAACTCCAGTTTTCTCATCAATCAAATGGCAAATTGGACATCTAACATGCAAAGTTCAGATATTCCATGATTTCAGGGGATAAACTCACTTACACCAAAAGGTCAAAGTTGTAATATAACAGATGCCTTCAAGAGTGAGTACTTAACTCTTCCAAAGCCAAGAATAAAGATGCAATTTCTGCAACTGAGGCAAGGAAGGGAGGTTGTAGTCTAAGTGGGTGCTGCTAAAGAAGAAAGAAGCATCACAGGGCTAAGTAAGGGACATCTTCCCCCCGCCCCTTGCCATTCAGGAGATAGGGAGAGCAGAATAACATGGAAAATACCTTTTACATTTCCACCATGCTGCAAATCCCAAATTGCTGCCTTCTCTAAATAGGACTCAGTTCATAAGCCAAGACATTGAATGTAAAGAATTGAAAAACTTGAAAGAGAATTTCCATTCCAATCTCTTCATTTAAAATAAAATTTGGGATAGGGAAAATGTTTGGCCTTTAGAAGCTCTGGTCACTTCATGGAAATGTTTTAGGGCAGGTCTTCCCTGTCTCTATTTGCCAACCCTTTCATTGTGCCATGGATCCTACCTTATAGCCTAGTTACTTATTAAGTTGGCACTGTTTGAGGTAGCTAAGAAAAAAAAGTTGATTTTTGTACTGTGGAAATTAGATTTCATTAGGGAGTGTAGTGGAGAGAGTGATGTATTTGAAACCAAGGAGATCTGAGTTCAAATGCTACCTTGGACATTTACTATGCAATGGGAGCAAATTGCAATATCTCAAGCTCACTTTCAGCATCCATAAAAGGGGAATGATAATAGGACCTCCCTTACAGGGCTGCTGTGTATGTAAACATATGTAAAGCACTTTGTAAAACTTAAGAGGTTATTTAAATGTTAACTATTATTAGTCTACAAGTACTTTAGTGGTTAACCCCAAGGTAGGCTCCTTTGGTGACATAATTAAAGGAGCATTAACATGCAAGCATGAAAATAGCCTGATCAATAGCTCCAGACCAACACTGCAAAAAACATCTGCGCCACAGACATTGATGTATGATAAACAGACTAAATTAGGCAATACGACACTGAACATGCCAGAAGTTTCCAGCAACAGAAGTCAGGAAACTGCACCATCTCTAGGCATCTTGGAGGATAATTTAAGGGTCACGTCAAAGCAGTTCCATTAGTGTACAGTGTGTTCTCATGCTCCGGCTGATTTATGGCACAGCCCGGTTTATATTGTGACATCTAAGACATCCCAGACAATGTAACTCAGTTAAAAAGCCTAGAGATGAATGAGAGAAGTACATGGGGCTTGTTAAGTAGAGCAACAAAGAAGCTCTCATTTAGACAGTATAAATAGGATTGGATTTTAAAGCAGAAAATTTACTGGCAGGAAACCTTTAATGAGATGGGCAAAAAGAGAAGTCAGGATGATAATTTGCTAGGGACACTAACTCCAAAACAGCAGGACTTTCTCAGTTCTTGAATTCAGTCTTCATGCTAAGAGGTTAGAAAAGAAACTCCAGAACCAGAACTCCTACCAGGACCCTTTGGGAAAGCTGCCCAGAAGGGGACACAATATATTGCCTAGCCAAAAATATTTCTCCACTGGTCACAATGCTCTAAATCCTTACTATTAGCTTTGGAGCTGGAAAAGAACTCTGCAGTTGGAGTCAAAAGACCCAGGATAAAAGACCCCTGGCTTTGGGTCATATATAAGTATTTTTTAAACCCTTTCCTTCTTAGAATCAAAACTGATTCTAAAGCAGAAGAGCAGTGAGGGCTAGAAAATTGGGACTAAGCAATTAGCCCAGGATCATATAATTAGGAAGTGTTTGAGGTCAAATTTGAACCAAGATCCTCCCAAATCCAAGCCTGGCACTCTATCCACTGTGCTACCTAGCTGCCACTCATATCTAAGTTATGTACCATTTCTGAATCTCAGTTTCCTCAGATGTAAAATGGAAATAATATTTGCATTAAAAACAGTTATTGTAAAAAAGTAAGCTGTATAATACTATATAATTTGTGTGAATTCAACAAAATATTTAAAGATGAACTAATTCTAATATTAAATAAATTATTTGGCATAATAAAGAAGTTTTATCAAATGCCTCTTATGAAGCAAATATGGTACTGATACTCAAACCAGGAAAAGCAAAAGCAGAGAAAGAAAATTATAGACCTATTTCATTCATGAATATGAATGTAAAAATCCTAAATAAAATACTAGCTAAGAGACTACAACAATACATCATAAAGCTTGTACATTGTGACCAAACAAGATTTATACCAGGAAGGCAGGGATGAATTATAAACATAATTGATTATTAATAACAAAAGAAATAAAAAATTAAATTATTAAATCAATAGATGTAGAAAAGTCTTTGTTAAAATACAATATTCATTCCTATTAAAAAAACTGTAAGTCTTAGTTATAAATGGAGTTTTTCTTAAAATGGCATGAAAAATTTCCCTAAAATCATAAACAAGTATTATTTGTAATAGGAATGAAAGAGAAACTTTCTAAATAAGATCAGAAGTGAAAAGGATGCCCATTTCATCAGTATTATTTAACATAGTATTCGAAATGCTAGCAATAGCAATAAAAGAAGAAGAAATTGAGGGAATCAGAATAAGCAAAAAATAATAAAACTATCTCTTTTGAAGATGATATACTAATATGTGGAAAATCCTAGAGATTCTAGTAAAAAATTACTTCAATAATTTTAGCAAAATAGCAGGATATAAAATAAAACAACATAAATCATCAGCATTTTTATATATTACTAAAAAGTTCCTATAAGAAGAGATAAAATAATGATAGATTAAATAAAATCCCTGGAAATATACCTGTCAAAACAAACTCAGAATTTACATGAACATAATTATAAAATATATTTCACACAAATAAAATCAGTTCTAAATAATTGGAGAAATATTAATTGTTCATGGATGGATAGGGCTAATATAATTAAAATGACAATCCTACCTAAACTAATCTATTTGTTCAATGCTATTCCAATCATATTGTCAAAAAAGTATCTTATTGAACTAAAAAAACAATAAATTCTTTGGAGGAACAAAGATCAAGTATATCAAGAAATTTAATGAAAAATGTAAAAAATGGAAATCTAGCAGTACAGGATTTTAAACCGAACTATAAAGCTTTCATTACCAAAATGATCTGGTGTGGCTAAGAAATATAAACGTAGATATATATTAGAACAGAAATAAAACAAACAATAGTAAAAGATTATAGTAACCTCATATTCGAGAAAAGTATAGAACCAGACTATTGAAATAAGAAATTACTATTTGGCAAAAATTTCTGGGGCAACTGGAAAGTAGTTTGGCAGAAAACAGGTATAGACCAATCAATATCTTATATCATTTACTAAGATAAGATCAAAATGGATACATGATCTAGATATAAAAGGAGATGTCATGAGCAAATTAAAAGAACAAGAAGCATATTCCACATCAGATTTATTGATAGGAGATGAATTTATGAGTAAACAAGAGATGCAAAACATTGTGATATGTAAAATGGATCATTTTGAGTACATTAAATTGAAGAGTTTTTATACAAACAAAACAAATGTTGCCAAGATTAAAAAGAAAATCTTTCAGATAGAGGTCTCATCAAAAATATATAGAAAACTTTGTCAAATTTTTGAGAATAAGAGCCATCCCCCAACAAATAAATCGACAAAAGACAGACAGTTTGGGGATGAAGAAATAAAAGCAGTATATAACTACATGAAAAAATGCTCTAAATCACTACTGATTAGGGAAATACAAACCAAAGCAATTCTGATGTATCATCTCACACTAAAAGACTGGTTAAAATGACAAAAGGGCAAAATGTTGGAGGAGATGTGGGGAAATTGGGGATACTAACACACTGTTGTAGAACTGTATATTCAACCATTTTGGAGAGCAATTTGGAATTAGGCCCAGAATGCTATAAAAATTGTGTATATCCTTATTTCCCAAGGAAATCAAGGGAAAAAAAAGAAAAGAATATATATGTTCCAAAATATGTGTAGTGGCTCTCTTTGTGGTGGCAAAGAATTGGAAATCAAAAGTATATCCATCAACTGGGGAAATGGCTAAATAAATTATAGTATATGATTGTGATGGATACTACTGCACTGTAAGAAACTATGAGCAGATAAATTTTTAATAAACTTGGAAAGAACCACATGAGATAATGAAGAATGAAGCAAGTAGAGCCAAGAGAACATTATATACAGCTATAGATTTAATATTTGAAGAATAACTTGTAAACATTCACCTCCAGAGAATGAACTGAGAAACTGAAATGTGAAAGACATAATCCAAATATTCATAAATATTTGCCAAGCAATGCCTTCTAAGGTGTGGGGAGGGGAGGGAAAGGCTAAGATAAAAAAGTTTAATTTTTTTAAAAATATATTTTAAATTGTTTTAAATGTAATTGTGTATGAATAAAGTGTTATTAAAGCAAAAAAAGTGTATTTAAAACAAAAAATAAAAGTATTATTAAGACATCTGTGATTTTGTTGTCTTTAGAAGGCTCTTACTCACATATGTGTATTATATGAAAGAAGAGATATTTATTCCTTCCTTTTGTTTATTCATTTATTAGCAGCCATTAATACATAAGCATAAACTAGTCTATCATGTTTGCTAAAACAATGTGCATATTCCTAATGAATTTTCATAGAGGATGGGAAATTTTTGACAAGTTAGGGTGGGAAGAGTAAGATTTTCAGAAACCTCCAAAACATGGAAGCTTTGTTGTTGAAGCCAGGCAACTTCAGAAGAATCAACATAATCAAAGGCACTGTCATCCAGAGCATGAGAGATAAAACTATTCAGACTCAGTGACTTACAGTTTTCCCCTGTAAATAATAAACTGAATTATAATGCAGTCATTATCAAAACTATCTGATGTGGCTAAGAAATAGAAAAAAGTAGATTGGTGCAACCAAACAGAAATAATCCATATTGGGGGTCCATCTAGCAGGAGACACCAGGAGAGTGGTTCCTCCATTCTAGTGATCCCCACTTGCCATTTTTTAAAGTGCAGAATTGTTATTAGCTGCTCTTGCCTCTTAGTAATCAGTGATGGTTACTCCCTCCTTTTGTTATTCTGTATTATTGTCCTACTGTTCTCCTAAGCTCCCAGAAGAGGACCAGTTCATCATCATGGCCATATTGTCTATCCTCCAAGGGCTTGCCAATGTTCTTATTTTCCAGAAGATGGTGCTCATTCCCTTTCTCAGAGGACCCGCTATCTAGCAGCTGGACAGTGCCCATAGCCCCAAATGTTTTCATATTCTTAAGGGTGTTTTAGTTTGTTTTTTGCACTCTAGTTCCCCCTGAGAGGTTCCTTAAGGGATAGAGGAATCCTGATTCTCACACTGATTTCCGCTACTTCCCTCCTTTCACACTGAAATCTCCCAAACCCTCATTTGCCATAATAGTGGTTAAGGGAAAGTGTGCTTAGAGAGGATGCCCCATCCAAAGGCAATGAGAATTCACTCAACAAAGGCTGACCTAGGAAATAAAGTTGACTTGCCTTATATTGTGTATTTTCCACACTGAGAAGCTAGGGATCAGGAACAGGCACAGACATGGGGACAGCAACAGGCAGAGTTTAGAGAAGCTGCTTGAAATCCCATCTCAGAGACAGTAATTGAAAGCAGGGGTATTCAGCCAGCATTTTCTAATGCTGGTTATCTGGAACCTGACCCCCTTCTAAAGAAGTCAAAGGGATGGTGCTGCACCACAAAAATAGAATCTCTATTCATTCTGTCAAGGCACAGATATGGAACCTGGGAAACTCCTATTCTCTTCCTGCTTCCATGCTTACTCATTCTCATTTGCCAGCTAATATGACTCCCTGAGATTTTCTTCTGCAGAAGGGCTGGTTCTCTTTCAGAATAAGAGAGTATGTTTGTCTTCCCTTTTCAGGAGTTATGGGAGCAAAATGACTTGATCTTCTCAAAACACAAGGAGAACCAGCTAATGATGGATTTTTCTCTATTAAACACATAGAAGGCACTTAATAAATGGTGAGTGGTTGATTGATAATCAAAGTGATTCTAAGATATATCCTCTGAGTTTCTCTTTCTTATCAGCAAGCAGAGTACTAAGCAATAAAGGCAGTTATTGACAGATCTCATGTATGTTCATGAATAAGGGAGGGAATGTAATAAGAGCCTACTGTGTGCCAGACACTGTGTGAAGCAATATTATTACATTGTTACAATTATTATTATACAATATTATGTACAATATATACAATATATAATATAATTTCATATAATATTATTATTATATTATAAATATTATCTTATTTTATTCACACAACAACCCTGGGAAGATGGTGTTATTATTAGCATCATTTTATAAAAGAAGAAACTGAGTCAGACAGAGATTTAAAGACATACCCAGTATTACCGAGCTAGTAAATCTTGGAGGTCAAATTTGAACTCGGGTCTTCCTGTGTCCAAGACTATTGGCATATCCATTGTACTATTGAACGTTTATCTACTGAATAGTAATATTGTCAGGCTTGCACTCCATGATTCCATCTTTGTCTCAGAGAACCACTTTGATCCCCCTGAATGTTTGTGCCTTCTAGTATGCCATCAGTGTTCCCAGAGGATCCCCTTTATTAGTTTGTTAACTCATCCCTTAGCCATCATCCTTTCTTACATGACTTACCCACCTCATGCTAGCATCTACAGTATCTTATAATTTACCATGTTGTTTTATCCTTGCTTTATTATTCATCTTTAGGACCATCTGATGTGTTTTCATGTGATTTAGAAGAATTTTACTTTGTAACAATTTTTCCATGGTTCATCCAAAGGCTATTTGTTCTTGATTTTACAACAATATCCATCAGAGTTCTTTTGATTTGGTATTATAAATGCTTCCAACTTTTTCCTGAAGTCACTAAAAGATCATTCTTTTGTCCTTCAATTTCCTTTCTGCGCAGAGCATAGAACATTATTTAGTTCAAGCCGTGTTGCTCCTGGCAGAAATGCTGAATGCCCTTTTTGTTTTTCTTCCTTAGGTCAGTCCCTTTCTTGCCACTTTGTTCTCAAGATAAAAAAGCAGCTCTATCTCCATGGAGGAAATAGTTTTATGTCTTAATTCTTTCCCGAGGAAAACAACATGCCTTTGTATAATACTCTTTATGACCAGGTTGCCTGTAGGGGGCTTCTTTGATGGCAACCCCCAAAATGGATTTAATGTCTCATTTCTGACCTCCAGCTCTTTTTTTCCTGGTAGATAATAGATCATCTCTAAACAACCCTGTGTTTACTGAGATGCTACCAACTGAGTACATTAATTCTCTAAGCCCTCTCACTCACTTTCCCTCTGACACTGGAGGTATTTCCAGTCCAGAAAACAACTGCTTCAATTGGGTTTTGAAGCACAGTCTCATGGAGGCATACATTGTACAGTACACAGAGCAGAGTCAATAAACAATTTACATTCCACACAGCCCACTTGAAAATCTCCAGCTGCCTTTCTGGAGTGGAGTCTCTGCTGATGCATTTGCCCCCACGTTGGAGTACATTCTCTCCAAAGAAGGATGGAAAGATAGGGTGAATGGTAAATATATCTAGACTCCAGCAATTTTTTACAAATGAGCAAAACCACCAAGAGCTGAAGGCAGCACATGCCAAGGTAAAGAATAAAGGGGAGCATGCAAGCTTCCACCAGAAACAATGTGAAGAGAGGACCCGTACTGCTTCCAATTCCTTCCAGTATCTAGGGTCAACTTATAGTAGTTTGGCAAATAAGCTGAAGTTTCTTTTCCTGGGTTTATTAACCTGGCATCCATGAACTTTTTAAAAAATATTTTGATATCTGAATTTCTATGTAATTAGTTTCCTTTGAAATTATAAATATTTTGCTTTACACACTTAAAAATAGTATTCTGAGAAGGGGTCCAACTGTTTTGCCAGACATCCTAAAAGGTCCAAAAAAAGATTTAGAACACCTGCCTCTATTCATTCCAGTAATGGTCAAATGGTATGACATAGTAGATAGTAATTCGGAACCAGAATCAGAAGACTGTTAAGCTTTGTAAAGACCTTGAACTTTTTTTTAACCTTTATCTTCTGTCTTAGCATTAATGCAAATATCAATTCATAGAAGAATAGCAGGAAGGGCTAGGCAATTGGGTTACTTACCTAACTAAGGTCACACAGGTAGGGTGTGTCTGAGGCCACATTTGAACCCAGAACTTCCTGTCTCCAGGCCTGGCTCTCTGTCCACTGAGCCATTTAGCTGCCCCAACTTTCACTTTCTGAATGCAGCTCAAGTTTATAGCATCCCACTTCTGACTCATAGTTGAGCCACAATAAATAATAATAATAACAGCGGGCATTCTACAATTTGAGAATTGCTTTATAAAGTCTTATTTTATCTTCATAACAACACTGCACAGTGGGTGTTATTATTATATCTATTTTAAAGATGAAGAAACTGAAGCAGAAAAAACATTAAATGACTTGCTCAAGGTCACACAACTATAAGTGTATGAGGTCACATTTGAACCCAATTCTTCTTAACTCCTGGTTTAGTACTCTATCTCTTGGGCCACCTGAGCTACAAGTCTACTAAAAAAAAACTCTTAAATATTTTTATTCCAGAACAACTGCCATTTAACCATGCCTCCCCACCTGCATTTATAAAGTTGGAAATTGGGATCATGGTAGTTTTCAAAGAAATCGATGAGCAAAAACACTTCTCCCTGGACAGTGAGAGCTCCAGAGAACAGTGTCCACAATCACCAAACTAAAAAAATGCAAGACTAGAAAATAAGCCTTACACAGTCCATCACTTGGGATGTTATTTAAACCTTACTAGCTTGAACTTGATGGCCTTTGAGGTCCCTTACACCTCTGAGAGGCCACAATTCTGGTAGAGTCTGGCTGAATTTGTCTTCTACTGGCATAGTTTTTAATAAGACCTAGAAAGGGAGGGAGGCAGTTAGGTGGTTCAATGGATTAAGAAAGAGACCTAGAGACTCAGTTCAAATTTGGCTTCAGACATGTCCCAGCTCTGTAACCCTGGATAAGTCCCTTAACCTCCATTGCTTATTCTTTCCCACTCTTCTGCCTTGGAACCAATACACAGTATCAATAATAAGACAGAAAGTAAGGGTTAAAAAAAAAGAATCAAGGGTCACCCTCCACAAGAAGGTGAGGCATTGAAGAAGAACTTAAGTCTAGCCTCATGACCATCAGTAACAATGCCCCCAGAAGTAATGTCTCTGACTAGAATGGTCAATGAATTTGATGGAAACAGTCCTAGGTTTGGAACTGAAAGACCTGAGTGAGAATTTCTTTTTTATTTTTGTCCCTTCCAAGGCCTAAACTTGTCTGAAGGAAATAATTGAGCCTCAGTTTACCCATCTATACAATTCTATATATTATCAGACCTGACATAGCATAGATATTCCCTCTCTCAAGGCAGATTGTAGCCCATCCGTGCTCTCTTATCCTTTCTTATCCATGTTCTTCCTTAGTTCCTCTACAGAAGAATTAACACCATATGCTGAAAGCCTTCCCCTAGGGTCTTTCCAATATTGTGGGTATTTAGGACATTCAGATTGTTCATTATTTCTTACACTCACACAATGATTGACCCACTTCCTTTTCCAATGATCTATTTCCTCAATAATGTTCTTTAAGGATTTCTCGGGGTCATTTTTGGAAATATGCCATTGCCTGTTCTTGCTAACCTTGTATCTCTCCATTGCTTTTTGAGTCACTTGTAGCTTTAATTAACTCACCTATAAAATAGGAATAATAATATTTACACTACTACATCATGGCAAAATTGGGACACTAATGCATATGGTGCATGTTGTGGTGTCATGAACAGATATAGTGATTTGGAGGGCAATTTGGAACTATGCCTGAAGAGCAAAAAAGGAGCGACTACTCTTTGATCCAGTAATACCACTACTAGGTCTGTATGCCAAATAGATCCAAAAAAGGAGAAAGGACCTACTTGTACAAAAAATATTTGTAGTTGTTGTTTTTGTGGAGGCAAAGAATTGGAAATTAGAGGGATGTCCATCAATTGGGGAAAGGTTAAACAAATTGTGGTATATGATGGTGATGGTATCCCATTAAGCTATAAGAAATGATGAACAGGATGATTTCAGAAAGAACTGGAAAGACCTACAGATGGAGTCATGTAGGATGAAATAAGCAGAACCAGAAAAACATTGTACATAAGAACAGCAATATTGTGAAATGATCAACTGTGAAAGTCTTGACTACTCTCAGCAATATAATGATCCAGGATAATTCTGAGAGACTTATGACAAAGAATGTTCTCTACCCCCAGAGAAAGAATTGTTTTGATCAGAATGCAGATCAAAGCATACAATTGTTCATTTTAGTTCATTTGGGCTTTTATTTTGAAGTTTTGGCTTTGTATGATTGTTCTCTTACAAAAATGAAAAATATGGAAATATATTTTGTATGATAACACATGTATAACCAGACCAAATTACTTGCCAGCTGTGGAAAGAGGAAAGGATGGGAAGGAAGGAGAAAATTCGGATCATATAACTTTGAAAAACTTATGGGGAAATTTGTTATTACAGGTAACTGGTAAAATTAATTATCTTTACAAATTTAAAAAAGAATATACTACCTATATTACAGAATAATTGTGAGGAAAGTGCTTTGGAGACCATAAAGTGCCATAAAAATATGGGCTTTATTATAATAATCCATACTAAAAGAAAAAGAAGAGGAATGTTGAATCTAACATTAGAGAGAGAAAAAAATTAGGTATTCTTTTGAGGGGTGATTTTTTTTGTTATTTTTAATATTATTTCTCCAGCTTCTGGCATGAGGCAAAACTACTCTAGAACTGTTCTCAACTTTCTAGAAAGTCAATGGTGGTGGAAGAGCTGGGACCAGTATTACTAATGGACAGATTTGGAAAGAACTCAGAAGGATAATATAACCATTCCTACTTTTTTTATTCTCCTTTGAGTTCTAGGAAATGGTAAAGGACCAAATTCTTGCTCCTCACTCTGGAGTCCTCACTGACTTTGTTGACTGATAAATTCCTTCAGCAATTAACGTTTCAGGGCAATTAATAAAATGCAGGAGAAAGTTAACTGAACCAAGAACTCAGATATGATCACCCAAAGTTAGTAAAGTAATAGCTAAGAAAAGTACCACTAACCATACGTAGGGCAAGAACCATGATTGAGGTGTAAAAGGAAACTAGGAAAAGGTCTGATATCACAATAAGGGAAATAGAGGGGAGCAGAGACCCCAGGACACTGGTACCAGACTGCTACAGGAGATGACCCCACATGGGGAGGGGAGTAGCAAGGAAAGGTACAGAAGAGAAGCCCACTTCAAGCTACCATCTGGTAGCATCTATTTTAACTATTTATTCTTACTACCTACATGTTAATTGCTGTTGTTTCCAGGTCACCGAAGAACTGGTAGTGCTGTCAGCAATGACTAAATTTGGTAACCTGCTCTTTCTTTCCCAATTTCTCTTTCCCAAATTAGAATGTTTAGAGTGGTGACTGCCCTTTTTGATTAGATTTGTAAAAGCTTTAGAAGCCAGGTTCCTTATATACATGAAATATTTCATGCTTTCCTGGCTTCCTTCAAGTCTCAGATCCTCCCAGTCCTCCTCAATGCGGATTATCTCCAATTTGCCCTGTACATTTCTTGTATGTATGTAACTGTTGGCATTTTGACTCCTCCAGGGGATTGTGAGCTCCTCAAGGACATGCATTTTGTAGTTTTCTTTGTATCTCCAGAATGTAGTAGAGTGCCTGGGTCAAATGTTTGTTTTCTTGACTGGACTTTCCACTCCTCCAGAGATCTAGACTCCAGCCATGAAATGAATTACAAAGAAGGGAAGTTTTCTTCTGGGGTTTTTGTTCATTTTTTGTATTTTGTCTCTCGAATTGCATGACACGTTGGACTGACTACAGCTTAACTCTACAGGAAGATCAAAAAAGTTGTTCCATCTCCCTTTGTCCTTTAACAACTTGATTAGCAGCACTTGGTCTTTTCCAGTGTTTGTTTCAGGGTTGGTAGGACACAAAGAATAGAATCACAGAGACTTAAACCTTAATTGTTGAAGTTGGTCAAGTCCTTAGAGGTCACCTAGACCAACTTGGAGAGAAAGTGTGATATATCAATCAACAAGGATTACTAAGTACATGGTAGACACTGGACATTCAAAGACAAAAACGAAACAGCCTTAGTTCTCAAGAAGCTTTCATTCTACAAAGGGAGATGAGAGACAGAGAGAGATAGAGACATGGAGAGAGAATACCAAATAAGTATAAGATGATGTTGTCAGGAAAGGCCCTAAAGTCTGGAGCATTTAAGAAATGCTTCATGTAGAAAGCAGAAATTGAGCTTTATATAGGATAAAACTGGAGGCTCTAAGAGATAAAGAGTGTGAAAGAGTAAATTCCAGGGATGAAGACTAGCCAGTCCAAAGCATATAGAAGGAAAATGGAATATTCTATGTGAGTAACAATAAGAAAGCCAGTTTGAATGGATCATACAGTACAGGAAGGGAGTTATTTGTAATAAGGATGTGGCCAACTTGTAATGGATTTTGAAAGCCAAGCAAACTAATATAATTTTTCTCTGAGAGGCAATAAGAAGCTTCTGGAGTTACTGAATAGTTGAATTACATGTTCACACGTATGCTTTAGAAATTATAGTATAACCCAAGCATACTTTGTTTTATTGAGCTTCACAGATAATGTGTTTTTTTTTACAAATTGGAGGTTTATGGAAACCCTGCCTCGAGCAAGTCTATTGATGCCATTTTCCCAATAGCATGTGATTACATTGCGTCTCTGTATCACATTTTAATAATTCTTGCAAAATTTAAAACTTTTCATCATTATTATATCTGAAATAAATTATCTATAATCTTTGATGTTACTCTTGTAACTATTTGGGGATGTGGCAAATAGCACCCATATAAAATGGAAAACCTAGTCTATAAATTTTCTTTGTGTTCTGATTACTCCATCTCCCAGACATTTCCCCATCTTTTCCTTCTCCCTGGGCCTCCCTATGTATTCCCTGAGACAAAACAATATTGAAATTAGCCCAATTAATAACCGTACAATGGCTTCTAAGTGTTCCAGTGAAAGGAAGGGTCAACTGAAGTGCAAACTTCATTGTTGCCTTATTTTTAGAAATTGCCACAACCACACCAATGTTCAGCAGCTACCACCCAGATTAGTCAGCAGCCATCACCTCCCACCAGAAAAAAAGACTATGACTCACTGAAGGCTCAAAAAATGGTCTGGCACTTCCAGCAATAAAGCATTTTTAATTAAGATATGTACATTTTTAGATATAATACTATTATTGCACAAATAATAGACTAAAGCAAAGCATTAACATTACTTTTATATGCACTGGGAAACAAAAAAAAATCATATGACTTATTGTAACATTCCCTTTATTGGGGTGATCTAAAAGTGACCTTGCAATTTCTCTGAGGTATGCTTACATTGTACGAGAAATGTTGGACCTAGAGGTGTGAAAGAGACCAAAGCTTTTATCAGATGGTGTATGATATGGCAAGTAATTATTCAGTTTCCTCATCTATAAAATGGGGAGTAAATACTACTTGTATTACTTACTTTATGGAGTTATTTTGAGGACCTAATGGGAGAATACCCTAAAGTGCTCTGTAAACCTTAAAGCACTATTTAAATGTCAGATGCTGTCTATTTTACTCATTTTGTACATGAGGAAAATGAGTCACAGAGAAGGAAAATGACATAGACAAGGTAACAGCTAGTTTGTGGCTGAGATTAGAGAAGAATTAAGATTTGCTGACTCCCAGGTCAGTTCTATTTCCATTTTCTTTGCAGTCATGGTAATCAACACCAAGCAGGAAGGGATAGGGGGAAGCTAATCAAAGCCCAGCTGCATGCAATCAGAGCTCCAAGAATATTTTCTGTATTGCAAAGGATTGCCTGAGGTACCTACCACAAGAAGCACTGATTAGATTCTAGAGGATTTTCTATTGGATGTTCAGCTTTAAATGAATCCAGATCCACTTGAGAGGATGGGAAGGTAGAAGAAATCGTTAAATGATTAAGTAAATGGATTTCTTTAGTTTGCCTGGCAATTCATACAGAAAGTGAAGGCATTTTGAGTCTTCTCATATGGGCTCTTTCCAGAGACATTTGGAACTTTTTTTGGAACTTTTTAAAAGTGCATTTTATTCTGATTTCTATGAGTAAAACAGGCAACCATTGGTGTAAAGGGTCTTGGAAAACCTGCTCAGAAAAAATCAAGTGCTCAGGGTAAAAATAGTCTTCCATTACAGAATAAGAAATGAAATTTAAAATGCAAATACTCTTGGGAAAGATGATATATTTACTTTGAATCCAAGGGAGTTAATGAAACCACCAAAAGGAAAGGTGCAGAGAGAGAAGAGGGCCCAGAATAGAACCTAGGATACATTTACACTTAGAGGGTAGTACATTAATCCATCAAAGAAGATTTAACCTCTCATTTCTGAAAGGATACAAGATGGCTAATGCATCTTGGCAGGAGAGAGTAGGCAGGTAGAAAGATGGTGGTCAACAGGAACCAATGAAATAGAGAAATGAAGAAGAATGAAGATTCGGGGGGGCGGGGAGTCATTGATGGCTCTCCAGACCTCAATTTCTTCATCTGTAAAATAAGAATGTTGGACAGTAGAAGATATGTTATATCTTTTTTAGCTCTAAGTTTGTGAACCTGATGTAGCAATTATGAAAGGATGGGAGAGAACAATGTCAGGATATGGATTTGAAAAACCAGATGCTACCTGCTTCTCAATTTTATTTATGTTAATGCAAAATTATATTCATGGACACATTATCTATATGTGGGTATAACACTCTTAAAAAGGTCACATTACTAGGGGAATCTAAGTTTCCTAGGTATTTCTAGAACCACAAACCCTCTAGTGTTCCATCACCACCTCCCTCCATTGTATATATACATAACTTGATCCTTGGCTGAGCTTGATAATCATCTCATCTCCTGCTTTTTCAACATCTTCACCTATAACCTTTCATACTCTTAGGGACTGATCTCAACTCTCCTTGCCAAGTTCTGAAACGGATGCATGCTTCTGACCCTTCCTTTCATCTTTCCACAATCCTTCTATAGATAAATTCATGAGAAAAAACAGGACTTTGTTTATATTCCTCCATGGTGGCCTTTCCATCGTGTTTTTTTTGTTTAGTTGTGGGTCTGAGGGCTGGATATTCCATCACTGTCTTGTCTACCTTGATAATCAGTGATCCAAGGATAAAAGAGGAGAAGGATGCAGAAATGGAGATAAGCAGGTCAGGGGATGATTACTTGCCAGCCCACTCAGACTCAAAGAAAAGAAGAAAAAGAATTACTACTTGTGCCCTTAATTTTTTTAAATGATGACTAGCAACCCAACAACACTTAGTAGTCTTCACCTTCCTTGATGCCATGTTCATGATCTAAACTTTGCAATTCCTAATAAAATGTGTTGCCTCACATAATGTTTAATTATCTGACTTTTTTGGAAAGTTCTACTGTGTCCTTCAATTTGAATACAGAGCACAGAACATCCAGTGGGTCATATGAGAGGCAATATAGAGTTGTGGAAAATATACTAGTCATAAATTTAAATACAAGGTACTTTAGAGATCATATGATGCAACTCTCTTATTTTACAGAAGAAAAAAATGAGTAATTGAGAGAAAAATACCTTGGCTAATCCCCAACAGGTAGTAGTGGTATAATAAGATAAGTATAGTAAAGAATACTGGATTTATTGTCATAGTTTCTGGGTATAGGGAAGATTTGAACCCAGAAACTATGACAATAAATCCAGTATTCTTTACTAAAAATCACTGAAGAAGATAATAATGACAACTTACATTCATATCAAGGTCAGTGATAGCAAAGCTTTTAGAGACAGATTGCCCAAATTTCACCCTCACACCACATGTGAGCCACTACCTTACCCCCAGATAGGGGAGGGAAGAAGTGCTTCCATTGGGCTGCTAGGCAGAAGGGCAGGTGATGTGAAAAATGTCCTCAAGTGTACATGGAGAGGAGAAAGAGAGCAATCCCCTCCAGCCTGCATGCCATAGGTTCACCAACACAGCTTTAGGTTTTGCCAAATGCTTCACACATGGATGCCAGTTATCTCTGTTGCTTTCTCTGTGTATATCTCTTTTTCTTTCTCTTTCTCTGCTTCTGCCTTCCTCTCCAATTCTTTCTCCATCTCTCTGACTCCACTCTGTCTCTCTCTCCATCTCTATGGGAATCTTTCTGTCTCTTGCCCTATGAAACCTAGGACAAGCCATTTCCCATCTCTTGGCTCTCTGTTTCATCTCTAAAATGAAGAGAGTAGACTTAGATGAGCTCTTTTGTCTTTTCCAAGTCTAAAACCCTAGATCTCTATGACCTCAGGTATTCAACGAATCTATATTGACTTGAAGGGAAGTTATTTCCCTGTTCAAATGTATGCTGTCTTTGGTTGATAATACCATATAGATGTGTTAACATTCACATGCTTATTTCCTTCTGTGGTTGGTACAATAATATTGAGTATGTATGTAACCTTGATCCTTGGAGTTAGCTTAGTATAAATCCAGCTGAAGTATATTTGGAGGGCTGGGGAGTTAAGTGAGAACATCTATAAACTCCTTATGATCAGGGAAATGCCTTGTCTTATTTAGCCTTTTGCCACCTAGATCAATAATTTGTATCTAGCCTGCATGGGCTGGTAGGTGGCATGATGAATAGAGCAATGAACTTGGAAGGAGGAAGGCTCATCATCATGAGTTCAAATCTGGCCTCAGACACTGACAAGCTGTGCTCCCATGAGCAAATCACTTAGCCTGTTTGTTTCAGTTTTCTCATCTGGAATATGAAGGAAATGGCAAACCAATCCAGTATCCTTGCCAAGAAAACCCAAATGGGGTCATGAAGAGTCAGACATGACTCTACAACAACAAAAGCCTGCCCTTAATATCCAAGTATGAGCTCTAATTTTTCTTAGTAGACCCCAAGAAAAGTACTTATTTTCTCAGTCTCAATTTCTGCAAAGGGGTGACAACACTTGCATTTCCTACCTCACAGGGTCTTTGTGAGGCAAGCACCTTGTAAACCTTAAATTGTTAAATAATGTGAATTATGTGAACTATCTGCTGCTTTGAATTATTGGATTTTGTGAGCTCTACGTCTCATGGGCTGGATGCTTATCTTGATGCCTGTGAAAATGAGTATAATGATAATTGATTCTTTGGTTCATGGCAATGATAACGATGTCGTCATCTGCCCTCAAAATGAAAATAATGATTGTTGGCTTTTTTGCCGGCATTAACCCAACTTTGATATCAGAAATATCCATCCTCATCACAGACCTCTGTGTATTGAATATTTATAAACAACCTAGCTGACCTAAGACTTACCATCAAAAAAGGAAAGGTGAGGTCCAGGATTTTGCAGACAAACATACTGCCTTGGTCAGATCTCTGGTGAATTACATTAAGTTCTGAACACCAAATTCTAGGAAGGATATTGATCAGCTAGAAAAGGTCCAGAGGAAAGCAATCAAAATGGTAAAGGGTTTCAGATTCATTTTATATAAGGATCAGTTGAAGAAAGTGTTCATGATTAATCTGGAAAAGAAGGGATATAGGGGAGATGTAATAACTGTCTTTAAGTATGTGGATAGTTAGATGGAAGGGGAATTAGATTTATTCGGTTTTACATCAGAATCAGAAATGGTGGGTGAAAGTTGCAAAGAAAGGAATTTAAGCTTAATGTAGGTACCATAATACAAGCCACTAAAAGCTATGAAAAAGTGAAATGGGACTCCCCAGCCATTATAGTTTCAAGCAAAATCTGAATTAGCACAAATTAGGCAAGTTGTAATTATTTACTGACTCTGAAAAGTCAACCCAGTACCATCATACATTCCTCACAACACTGGGGAGAAAGATCCTACAAGCTGGGTGTGATTCATGATGGCTAGGTATTTAGTAAATTCTTTTGAAGTTGCTGCTGATGGTCATAGGACTCAACCCCTGATCAGGTCCAGACTTCCACATTGAGGTAGTGAAGAGTTAGTTCACCCTATTCTCTCTTCTCCATCTCTATCATCAGATTCCTTCTCTTGAGTTATCATATGTCAGAATCTTCAAGATGAGCTCATTCCGGGTGTGTCTGGGCCAGAGACATAGTCAATGAAAATCCAGCATCCCTAATCTAGATTCCTTTTTTGAAACACATGTGTATTAAAAAATTATAGCTGCCTTTTTTGTTAGAACAAAGAGGTAGAAACTAAGGGAGTGTTCATCAATTGAGCAATGACTTAACAAATTATGGCATAGGAATATAATGACAGAGGAACAGTTTCAGAGAAACCTGGGGAAATCTGTATGAAATGATAGAGTAAGATTAACAGTATAAGAAAAGAATTGACAGAATTATAAAGAATTTTGAAAGACTCCAGAATCAATGCAATGACCACCCATAAAGTCTGCCACCTATCTTCTGATAGAAAAGTAATGAGCTTAAGATGCTAAATAGAATATATGTATATATACATATATATATATGTTTTCAGATAGCCAATATAAGAAGTGATTTGCTTGATTTTGTTTATTTGTTACAAGATGTTTTTTCTTTTTCCTCAATGGGAGGAAAAGTGAGAGAAAGACTATAGATAATATAACCAAAAAAATAAAGAAAAAAATTACTAGCATTACATAGAACCCTTTGCATGCTAGGCATTGTGCAAAGTATTTTACCAAAAAGAAAAAGGATCATAAGAAAACATTTATTTTATAATGCTAAGAAGAGAATGGAAAGCCAAAAAAGAATCACAGATTAGGAGAGTCTAGAAAATTACATGCTTAACTGATTATATAGTTTAAAAGAAAAACAAGCTATACACAATAAATTTTTACAGTTTCATGTACATATAATCTACTTTTTCTTTTCTACTATATATAGAAATGCCTGTTTTATTTGGTATTTAAGTTCAGGCTTTTTATAAATATATTTTTTAAAGATGCCTTCCTTGAAGCAGGATATGTCAGACTGACTGTTTCATGTACAATCTGCTTTTTCTTTTCTACCATATATATGGAAATTTCCCCCTTTTATTTAGTTCAAAAGTTCGGTCTTTTAAAATATATTTTTAAAGTATTCCTTCCTTGAAGCATGATAGGACAAACTGACTGACTAACCTGAGCATACTGTTAGAAGGGTTCTCTGAGAGCCATTCAGGAAAATGATGTGCAGTAAACTAGTCAATTCTAATAACTTGAAAGAAACAGATATATAATACAGTGATAAACTGTTCAGTAAGAAGAATGTTATAAATTGTTCATCCAGTGGATCACATCATTCATTGAGATGGGTAAAAAATGGAATGGAATGGATTAAGCTTAAGGGAAGCAGGGTGTGATTGAACACTGTGACAAATACTGTCTCCAAAGTCCATCTCTAAGGGAATACAGCATAATACTGTGAGTAAAGCATGAACTATTGTTAAAGAGAATATGGGTTTAATGCCTGCCACTAATTTTTAGTTCCTCTTCTATGACACTGGGCAAGTCATTTAACTTACTGGCTTTTAGTTTCCTCACCTATAATTTGGGTATGTTGGATTTCAGAGCCTCTCAGTCTCCTTCCAGCTCTGGATCTATGATCTGTGATGGAGGAGACAGACAGATCCCTCTCCTAGACTTTCTGAGAGCAGAGCAAAAGTACTTTGCAAAAGCCCAATTAATACTTTTACTGATATGAGGTCCCATCCTTGTTGCTTGCTTTTCCTCCTTGGTTTGCTGCATTCTTTTCCCGTCACCCCTTATTCTGTTTCAAAATATCAGAAACACATACGGTAAAATTAAGGTGGATGAGGTTTAGAGAGGTTACTTTCTAAAATGAGTTCATATTTGTTCACTCCACAACCATTTATTGAGCACCTACTATGAGCCCGTCACTGGACTAGGCTCTGTAGGTTCAAAATCCCAACTGTCAAGGTGCTCACAAAGAAGATGAAAGGGTAGAGAAAGAAGGGTATAATATAGACACTTATAAATACATGAAAGAATGAAAATGGAGGACATGTTTAAGAGTTGATAAATGTCATGTCTGTTCCTATGGGAAGTTCATTTCTATGTGGTTAGTCTTAAAATAATTCCCTGGTGATAGGTCAGGATGCAGTAGATGGCATTGGCTTCTTCAGTGTCTAACCAGGCTTTAGGTACTCCACAGTACCTACTTCTGGTGCTTCATGACCATTTGAACAAATCGTTCTCATCTGCCCCTTTGGCCAGGTGAAGTTTTGCATGCCAGAGGTAGACACCTCTTTGACTCATCGATAGTTTGAAGCCTATTGGCTACCATCAACCTGGTTTAGCCCATCTGCCAAGTTGGTTTACCAGAGTGTGGCTACCATACATGCTACAGTGAAAGTTAGGTGACATGTAGACATCGAAGGAGGAAGGGAGCCCTGAGAAGTGCTCAGAAAGTCCTTATGACAGAGGTGCTAGTCTTCCCTGACTACCCTTTCCACCCTTAGAAGTACACAGGTGGGGAGAAGGGGAGCAAGGGATTACATTATTGGTATGGAGAAAAGTCAGTACAAAGGCATATAGATGGGATATGGAATTTCACTTAAAAAAAAAAAACAAGAAGACAAGCATGGCTGAAGCGTAAAGTATAGGAAGGATCATTATCCTGAATGTGCAGTAATCCTACAAAGGCAGGCTAAAGCCAGATTTTGAAGGGCTTTAAATGCCAAACACAGGTATTTGTATTTTCATCTTAGAGGTAAAAGGGAGCCACAGGAGATGTTTGAATGTGGGAGTAACATGCTCAGACCTGGTGCAGTGGAAAGAAAGCAAGCCTTAATTAAATCATCACCTTTAACAATATATAGGCACTGTTTTATGAGCTGGAGGAAATGAGGATAGGCATACAAGGAATGGCAAAACACAATCCCTGACCTCAACGAGCTCCATGTTCAAGGAATAAATCTTTAGTAGAAATTTAGGCATTAATGAGTCATTTTAAAAAAATATTTGGGTCCCAGAGTCTATGGAGAGCCAGTATTATTCCTTATGTAAACAAGTTGTTACCTGTATAAAACACCTTGGACAGCGTCTCCCTACTTGGAAAAGTAGAGGAATCTGCATCTGAGAGAGCCATGATGATGTGGAATGGAACTGCCTTGGAGAGACTGGGGAGCAACCACAGACAATATGTAGCTAGATCTGGTACCTAACCACTTGGTTAAGACCTTATTTTTTTCATTTTATTTTTTTCCAAGTACATGTAGATAATTTTTAACATTCATTTCTGACATTTTCCAATTCAAATTCTCTCCCTCCTTTTCTCTCTCCTCTCTCCAAGATAGCAAGCAATCTGATTAACCAGTTGGTTAAAAGAAGCTTTTTGTTTGTTTGTTTAAGCTATGTTTGACTCCATGGGCAAGATGAAGTAAAAGACCGTGCTACAAGGGAAGAAGTTTGGGGTCTTCTCAACAGGCCAAGTCCTTGGCCTCTTCGTTTGTACTATTTCCTTCTAGGTGAATGGCCTGGAATCTCTAATACTGGGGACTTATTCAGCAGTCCTGCTGCATCTGAAAGTGAACTTGATGGGACCAATGTTATATAGAAATTGTGCTAGGATTTAGCTATTCCAACTATGGACAAAGAGTATTGGGAAAGATTGAACTCCAAGGTGTTGGGAGGAATTTTTTTTTCATGTCTGCAAAGTAAATACCCCTTTGTAAAAGCTAATCAAAATTAAATGATTAAATGAAACTAGTCAGTCACTAGTGGAGAGAACTCAGCTAGTAAGAGCTAAAGTCAATGGCTAAATTCAATACCCAAATCTGTAGAGTATTCTAAGAAGACTGAGGTGGCAATGTAGCTGGCCTGATGCTGGGAAAATAAGCTAAAGTGTATTCTCTATCCAAGTAATATCTATTGATATGATGCTAGGGTAGAAATCATGCTTTTTTTAAATGTATTTATTTGTTTATTTGTCACATTAAAATACCCAGTAACTTCCTTCATTTTTCCTTTCCCCAAAAGAGAAGACATTATTTTTAAAAGATTTGTGTATGTATAAAACTATATCTTACTTATTTCTATTTATCAGTTCTTTCTCTGGAGAAGGACATACACAAGTTATTCTTCAAATAATATTTCTGTTGCTGAATATAATATTTTCGGTTCTGCTCATTTCACTCTTCACAATTTCATATAGGTTTTTCCATGTTTTTCAAAAATAAACCTGTTTGTCATTTCTTTTGGCACAGCAATATTACATCACAATGATATGCCACAACTTGTTTAACCACTCCACAATTGATGGGCATCCCTTTTGTTTACAGTTCTTTGCCACCACAAAGGGAGCTGCTATAAATATTTTAAACACATAAGTTCTTTTCTTTTTCCCAGATCACTTTAAGAAATAAACTTACTGGGGCAGCTGGGTAGCTCAGTGGATTGAGAGCCAGGCCTAGAGATGGGAGGTCCTGGGTTCAAATCTGGCCTCAGACACTTCCCAGCTGTGTGACCCTGGGCAAGTCACTTGACCCCCATTGCCTAGCCCTTACCACTCTTCTGCCTTGGAGCCAATACACAGTATTGACTCCAAGATGGAAGGTAAAAAAAAGGTAAAAAAAAGAAATAAACTTACTAATGATATTGCTGGGTCAAAAGGTAGACAGAATTTTATAACTCTTTGAGAATAATTCTAGATTGCTCTCCAAAATGGCTGGATCAGTCCCTATTCCACCAGCAGTGTATTGATGTCTCCATTTTTTCCATCCCCTCCAACATTTGTCATTTTGCCCATTTATCATTTTAGTCAATCGGATAGGTTTGAAATGATATTTCAGAGTTGTTTTGATTTTTATTTCTCTGATAAAGAATAATTTAGAGCATTTTTCATATATATATATATATGTAGCTTTGATTTCTTCATCCAAAAAATATTTATTTATATCTTTTGACCATTTGTCATTAGGGAAATGGATCATGTTCTTATATATTTGACATCGGCTTACTGCTTTCTTTCTAATCTTGGCTACATTAGATTTATTTGTACAAAAACTTTTACTTTTAATGTATTCAAAATAATCTACACTTCATCTCACAATGTTTACTATCTCTTTAATCTTGTTTTTTCAAATTCAATCAGTAAACATCTATTAAGCAATTAAATGGATAATGGAAGAGGTAACATGCCATCTTGTGGATAAAAGGTCAGCCTTGACATCAGGAAGGGTTAAATTCAAATCCTGCCTCAGATACATTCTGGCAAACCAATTATCTGCAACCATCTGATCGTAACTTCTCAGTGCTTCCAGACAACTTTCTAAGACTATAACTTACAGATCAGCTGAGAACTTGATTGAGTTTTATGTGTAGGAGTTACCGAGACTGATGAAAAATCACATCCAAATCCCACCCAAAATAAGGGGAAAAATATTCAGTATACTGTGCTAATAAGCCAGGAAAAAAGAGGCCAAATAATCTTGCACTATGTAAAGTTATTCTGTTAACCAAGAGTCAGAATGCCCAGTGCTATATACAAGAAGACATTATTGAACATAATTGACAGATAAAAATGGATATTATCTAGTTCACCTCAAGTCAAAATCACCATGACCCAATTATTAGGACAAAACTTCATTTACAGTTTTCTTAGCTTCATGCTTAAGACATGTCATAATATGTGTAACATAAAGTAAGGTACCACCTTATCCCATGAAAATGTAATAACTCTGATCTAGAATAATGTCTTAATCAGAGACACCATCTTTACTTTTTGTTAAGACCACATTTGGCAAAAATCTTCTCTTTCCCATTATCCAGAGAATGTAGAAAAGTCCTTTGTTATTCTTTTAATATCAAGAAATGTTTCCAGGAAAAAATGATCTTTTTTTATAAGATCTGCACATCTCCTTCCATTTTCAGAGGCCAGTGATATTCAATGCTGGGAAGAATCTATGAGGATGAATATTTCTTATATGAGAACTACACAGTGTGAAGCCTGAACTGGACCACAATCCTGACTGTGCTCATAATTAACTGTGTGCCTTTAATCAAGGTGCTACAGTTTTCCAGGTCTCCATTTCTTCTTCTATAAAGATGAGGGGATCACATTAGATGATCACTAAAATCCCTTCTTGATTTAAGATTCTGTGACAATAAAATTGGGAGAGAGTTGGGGAAGACAATATACACACAGATATTCCCATTTCAATTAATCAAAGTGTCTCTTTTCAACTAGCACATTACAAACTCATCCTCTAGCAATTAACCAAAGGTATCAACAATTGGGGCCTTCTGCTAATTACTTGCCTGCTTTATTAAATAATTAATAAGCATCTGACAATAGGTGACAGAGAATAAAGTGAAAATCTTCTCAATGGAGGAAGTGTACTGCAAATTAACCAAAACGTAGAACTGAAAATCAAGTATGCTCATTATTCATTTTAAATTTGGAGATAAGGAAATGGCAGGAACTAATTTCTCATCATCTGTCAGACTGTACTTTCTGAAATTCAACTTTCATCTTTACTTTCCTATATCTGGTTTGGCCTTCTTTTCTGATTATTTTTTCTAAATCACTGTGAAAGACAATCAACTCAGATTAAGGTAACATTAAAGTAACAATAATTATATCACCTTCAAAAATGTCAGGAATTAGAACTTTAGAATTCAGTAATATACCTAATTATAAGGAGTTATGCCTCTAAATTAAAAAGCAATTAATCATTAATAGCAAAAACATATCATTCCAAATATTAAGTTGATTCAAGTTAATGAAGTGATTTCTTTTTCCCTCACTGCTTCTATGGGCACACCAAGGGAATTCAATTCAAGGGTCTCCTTTTTTATTTTAAAGTTAAGCAGATTGTTATGCTCCGTTGTACTATAACTTCTTTGATTAAATGAGTATTTTGCTAGAGTTTTTTTTTTTTAACTTCCTAGGACCCAGAAAAACCAGAACAGTAATTTTTTATACAACATGAAACTGGTTGGATGAACTGGGCATTGATAGAAGTACATTAATTATGACCTGAAAAGTTTATGGGATGGGACACATTAGAAGTAATTGGTGCTATGAAAGAGAATTCTTTACTCTATTGTCTATCTTGAGTTAACACTAAATTAAGTACCCTTACTTAGTACTTCCCTAGACTGAAGACAGGATTAACTCTTTGTCTACTTTTAAATTGAATCAACAAAAGATTAAACACCCTACTTAGTACTAGGTGAGAAGCTAGAAAGGTACTTAGAAAATTCATACACTTGCTGTGAATCTTTTTGATGAGAACTTAACTTTCAGAAGGTGAGAAGTCCATCCCCCTGGGCAATGCTAGACAGTTCAGAAACTGTGATTGGCCCCTATGAGGAGGGAAAGAGACAAAAAGTCACCATAAAAGCAAGCCCTGAACTCCCTCAGAGCAGATTGTCTTTAAGAAAATATTCTGAAGAGATTGTCTTCTGAAGATAGTCTTCTGATTGGAAAGAGTCTTTGAGGAAGTTTTGCTGGAGATTTGCAGCTTGGATTGTGGGCTTGGAGCTCAGCTTCAACTTAGATTGACTCCTGGACTACTTCGTTGGGTGAATGAAAGGCTGACTCCTTTTCTAGTTTCCTAAGAGACTAGCTTCCATCTTGGAGGAGGCTAGTGATTACTCACTACCAGCCTTCCTGGTTGAGAACTAACTAATCTCTGCCTGGATTAAGCAGACCTAGAGTAAACATTTAAATTGATAGGATAGACAACCTCTCTAACCTCGTCACATTTCTCTACTTTATTGTTTCCTCTCAATTTTGTAAATATTTGTAAATAAATTTCTGACTCATAATAAATATTGGCAACCACATAATTTCATAAAATTATTGTCCAACCATTAAATTTAACCCTTATAGTGCATTGGCTTCTATAGCAAAATTAGATTCTGAAGGGCCCAGTATAGTATAGGAGTGGGCAGTGTTTCCTTCTAAATATTTGGCCCACCAAGAATCTGGTGAACAATCAATAAGCATGAATTAAGTGCAGATACATCAGACATTTCACCATGTGTTGGGGTTTCAAATACAAATAATGAAATGTTCCTTACTCTCAAGGAACTTAGAATGAGATATACACAGGCACTGGCACAGAAGTTGGAGGAAAATAATTTAATTCAATAGAAAGTGAAAGAAAAGATCATAAGAAAGTCCATCTGAGCTCCAAGTCCAAGAGTTACAACAATGTATGGGGGAAAAGAGATAGGGATAATGTACTAGACTGTGATTTCATTACTGTAAGGAAGGTCCAAGATGAGGAAACACCTTCTCCCAATACAGGTTGACACCTTCTTGGCAACTTATAGTATTAAAGAGTTTCTTAGAACACTAGGAGGTTAAGTGATCTGCCCAGAAGCACACAGCCAGTATGTCCAAGATGGAAGGTAAAGATTTAAAAAAAAAAAGTATAATGGAGGTCCACACAGTTGACTGAACCTTATGGTCCACTCAACCACCTAGATCTTTATCACTGGAACTGCTGCCTATTCCAGTCTCCTTCATGGTATACTTGTAGAACTGATTTTCTAAAAATCCACAGGTAGCACAAATAAAGGCTCAGTGGATAGAATGCTGAACCTGTAATCAAGGAATCCAAATCCAGCTTCAGTCACTAAGCCTCTGTTCATCTTTCTCCATTGGATAAGGAAATGATAAACCACTCCAGCATCTGAGAAAGAACTGATAAAAGGAAGCAAGGAAGATGAGGAAAAGGGAAGGAAGTAGGGAGATACTTGGGAACATAATGTAACAAACTAATTAATTAATTAATTTGATTTTTTGAAAAAAAGAAAAAGAAATCTCCATAGACTACATTGGCATGCTGTTGTCCTGGGTTTCCCAAGAGTTGGACATAGCTGACAACATAAAAAGCAAATGATATTTAAGCCTATTCAATTTCATTTTGTTAATTTTGTCTATTATCCTACAAACTATTCAAATTCTGTAACCAAAGACTCCTTTCCTCCTTTGATGTCAATTATATTCCATCTGAGTCACTGATTAAAAATGATGAGCAGAGCAAAACTAAGAATACTTTTATACCATTAAATTAATTAATATAGTTATACATGTATTATATATAATATAACATATATTGTTTTTAATTATACCATTATTACAATTTAAGATTTCCTATCAGGTGATAATTGATCCTTGATAACATTAGATGGTCATTCAACTAGTTCTGAATTCACCTAACTGTAATATAATCCAATCTACATCTTATCATCGTATCCACAAAGATCTCATAAGAGATTTTGTTCAATGCCTTTCTGAAATATCCAATAATCCCATTTTTTAGTTAGTCTCAAAGGATTTTTCTTAAGGACTTCATCGTGGCTTTAGTGATCACTGCTTTCCTTTCAAAGTTCTCACAAACAATCCCTTTAACAATGTGTCCCAAAATTTTGCAGAATTTTGCTAGCTTGTCTTTACTTTGAAGAAATCACCTTCTCTTTTTATGAAAATTGTGACAATACTGGCCTATCTCTATTTCTATGGTGTCTTTTCCATTTCCCCCAGTTTTTCACTTGTCATTCATTACAGACATGTGCAAGGTTTTCTGTACACTGAGATATAGCTTGTCAAGGAAAAAATGATTTGAACTCACTGAAGACATCTAGGTGCTCTTAGATTAATTTTGGATTTTAATTCACCTTAAGTGTTTTTGTTCTTTACTGCTATATTTAAAGCTCTTTCTCCTTGGTGGAGAAATTAGAAACTAAATTATGATTAAGTATTCTTTCCCTCTTCTTCATTCATTCTCATCCCATCTATTCTAAGAAGATATTATATCCTTTCTATGATGCTACTAAAAATGCCCCTTTTGCTGTCTTTAACACCAACTTTGGTTTTACATCCAATGTTCATTCCACTATGTGATGATTATGAACTATGTACAGTATATTGAAACATGAAAATAGTGTATGTGAAATCATGTTAAGAAATAGACAAAAACAAAATACACAATGATTACAACTCATCAAAAATGTACATGGATTTACACAGGTGGGAAGGAAATATGGAGGGATGAAAATTGCATGTTCATTCTCTTCTGTAATGTTACTTAAGTTCCTAATAAAAAAAAAAGTTACAAAAAAAAAAGTAATCCAGAGTGTAAAGCTCAGGTGTGTAAGAGGTTGTTGGCATCGAGGCACATTTTCACTTCAAGTCTACCAGATGCCTAAGGATCTGTTGGAGTTGAGGAGCCCACTTGAACACTCTGGTCAACAGGATGAGAAACCAACTATAGGAACTGATAATCCTGACTTTGAAGGCACATCAGAGGAGGATTTTGGAAACAGCAGCAGCAAAGAAACTCCCAGTGTTATACATTCTCATACCAGAAGCTCTTGAGTGATGAGCAGCCCAGTCCAGATCCCGACCTGCCTTGATGAAGGAGAAAAGGGTTGAGAGTCCTGCTGTTATGGGCCAAGATCCAGTGTCTTATCCACCCTGCCAACACTGACTTCCCCCATCAGTCAGGTGTCTCTATTTAACCCTTGGAGCCAGATATGGGCATGATTTTTCCTTTGGCCATCTGCTGTCCCCATCATAAAATGGGGGTATGCTTTGCTTTGTGGTTGTTTTTTTTAAGACTGTTTTGTACTTGAGGATTTTTTTCAGAAAGGAGATTTTGGGGAATTATGTTATGTTTGTCTAAATGTTTACATTAAAAGCAATTTTTAAAACTGAGGAAAAAAACAGGTTGGAGTTTTAGCCTGGCATTTTTTAAAAACTAAATACTTCTGTGTATTTGTTCCAAGGCAGAAGAGTGGTAAGGGATAGGCAATAGGGGTTAAGTGACTTGCCCAGGTTCACACAGCTAGGAAGTATCTAAGGTTAGATTTGAACCCAGGATCTATCATCTCTATGCCTGGCTTTCAATCCACTGAACTAATTAGTTGCCCCCTTAGATAGACATTCATACAGAAATGTCTAACTCTTTTGCTTTCATATTGAATTAGTTGTCTTTGCTTCCATCCTTTGAATATGTCCTTTTAAAATCTGAGATAATAATAACGGCGCAGCTAATAACTAGTATTGATATAAAGCTTACAAAGTGCTATATGTATGTTATATACATATATAATAATAATAGTGAAGTTAAGAGGTAGTATTGATATAGATCTTAGGCCTATCTCTCCTTAGATAGCTTCTTTGCTCAACAAAAATCACTTTTAAAATGAATAAATATCAGGTAAAATTAAAAAATTAAAAATCAATAAAAATTAAAAGTGAGTTACGGTAGAAAGAATACAATGTTGTTTGGAGTCAGAGAAACTAGGTTCAAATCCTGGCTCTGCCAGTTACTACCTGGAGGACATTGGCCAATCACACTTCCATAGATCTTGGTTTCCTCATCTATGTAATGAGAGAATTGACTTAGATAATCTCTAAGACTAATCTAAAGTGTACTTTAAGATCAGAGCACCTGGGTTCAAATCCTATCCTATCTATTTAACAGTCTCTGTGACAACCTTAACATCTCTGGGCTTTAGTTCTTCATCTATATATATGGAAGAGAGGGGACTGGAACAATTCCAAGGGCTCTTTCAGCTTTAAAACCACAGTCCTTTGAATCATTACAACATCTTCCTTAAGAATATCCTAACTCTCTTGGACCATTTTCCTAAGGAATCTTGGGCCATGAGATCCTTTTGTGGAAAACTAGTTTCCCAAAGTCATATATATATATATATATATATATATCAAACTGTACCCCATTGGGGACAGCAAGGTGGTGCAATAGATATTGCATGGGGGTTGGATTCTGGAAGACTCATCTTCCTAAGTTCAGATCTGGCCCTTGAAACTTACTAACTTTGTAAGTCCTTTAATTCTAGACAAGTCCCTTAATTCTGCTTTCTTACTTAACTAATCTATAAAATGAGCTAGAGAACTATATCAAACCACTCCAATGTCTTTGCCAAGAAAATCCTGAATGGGATCATGAAGAGCTAGACACAACTGAAATGGCTAAGCAACAAGAACAGACTCCCCATTTTCCAATCACCAACTCTGAGATAATCACCTTATTAGTCATTCAACAAAGGTTAATTAATAGCTCCCTATGCAGTGGGCACTACACTGAAGAACACATCTACCCTCAAGGAGTATGCTTTCTGATGAGATTCAGACAATCATACACAGAGTAGATTAGACAATGGGAAAGGGGGATGCATTCGCTGTTGGGCGGACTTGAAGGAAGCTAGTAAAGCTAAAAATCAGAGGGTTAGGCACCATATCTAGAGGTTCTAGACATGGTGGACAACCAGAGTAAAGACACAGAGATGGGGGGGAGAGGGATGAGGTGTCATGGTCTAGGACCTGGGAGTAGCCATTGCAGTTGGATCATAAAGATATGAATATAAAATATGATATAAATAATATATTATATAAAAAATGATCTAAAAATATGGAGAGAACTGGAAAAGTAGAACGGTCTCTGGTTATGAAGGATGGAAACCAATATTTATTAAGCCCTTAATATGGGCAAGGCACTTTACTAAGTTCTTTATAAATATCATCTCATTTGATTTTCACAACAACCCTAGGAGCTAAGTGCTATTATTAACTACATTTTACAGTTTAGGAAACTGAGACAGATAGAGGTTGAGTGACTTGGCCAGGGACACATGTAGCAAATGGCTGAGCACAGATTTGAACTCTGGTCTTCTTGACTCCAGTGCTCTAATCACTGTGTTGCCTATAGCAGGTACATGTTGGCCCTGGACCCAGACAACTGAATACACTAAATACCCTACACATATACACATGTCAGACAATTAATGGTCCTCTGTACACCTCTCTTACTGTCCAACCTATCAGGGACCCACCTAAATGGCTCTCTTCCTCCTCTTCATCCTTTTGAAATTCTGTTCCTTCTGCAAAGCCAAGATCAAATGCCATCTCTTTTTCAAAGAATGTTCAACAAAAGGGCTTATATTTGATTGAGCAGTAATAAGTAGCCTCTGGAACTAGTGGGGAGAGGAAGGAGCAATGGTCAGACCTGTACAAATCCCTTTGCAGCACTGTGGAGGAGGGATAAAAGTGAGAAGAGTTTTGAGGCAGGAAGACTGGTTAGAAGGCTGTTTTTCTTTCCAAAGTGTCAGCTCTTTCTCTTTTTGTCTTTCTTTGTATCCTCAGCCCTGATTGACACAGGGCTGTGTCACCTCCTATGTGGCACCTGAGTAATATAGTGGATAGAGTTCCAGGTCTAGAGTTAGGAAGGTTCATCTTCCAGAGTTCCAGTTCAGTTTCAGATAGTTATTAACTATGTGGCCCCAGGCAAGTCATTTAACCCTGTTTGCCTTATCTTCCTCATCTGTAAAATGAACTGGAGAAAGAAATGGCAAACCACTTCAGTATCTTTCCTAAGAAAACCCCAAACTGGATCTGAAAGACTCAGACACATTTGAAATGACTGAACAACAATCTACTCTGTGCCAGGCACTGGGCTAATAAATACTTCATAAATACTTGTTGACTTGACATGACCAAAATCTTATCTATAGAGGAAGACAGAGCCCCTCATCATTTCTTCTGACTTATAAACTATGAAATTACAGTAAACTGAGTGTCTTGGCTGCTCTCCTTGGAGTCCAGCAGATGCCCAGTTAGATGGATAGAGCTCCCTGTGTCTGCTTTATCCTGTCTCTCTGTGAGCTTTATAATCTACTGCTTGAACACATCATTGAATTTCTCTTGGTGACCAGACGAGCCATGATATACTCCCACCACAATATCATTTCTGATTATCCTTGCCTCCACCCTTATCCAAATATCCTCCAAACCGACCTCCGCAGCCCAGCTCCTGGGTTTCTACATAGGAATATATTTTCTTGATCGAAGCTGCTGGTTCAACACCCCTTTTATCTAATCTGTTCCTCTTGAATAAAACAAACCCTTCCATCGCCACAGTCTAGTCATACATCACAGCCACCGGGTCCCAGTTTTACTCTCTGAGGTCATATTAATCTTCTTGTGCTAAAAATCCTTAGTTAACATCATTGCCTATATTCTGTACATTTCTGAATAGAAATATAAAACCAAGAGTATTATTGTGGACCTTTCTTCCTGGATATTAGTTCATTAATAACTAGTTATAAGTACTTTTATAATAATGATGATGACAATAGCTAGCACTGGTTTTAATTTTACAAAGAATTTTACACCCATGATCTTATTTGATCCCCACAATGCCATCCACAAGCGAAAGGTACTTTTATTATCCCTACTTTACTCATTTTTTTCAATCATATCTGACTTTTTGTCCCATGAATCATTGGTGTTTTCTTAGCAAGGATACTAGAGTGTATTGTCATTTCTCTCTCCATTGTATCCTTTTGTCAGGCAATCAGAGGTTAAGTGACTTTCCCAGAGTCACACAGCTAGGAAGTGTCAGAGGCAGAATTCAAACTCAGGTCTTTCTAATGTCAATTCTGGCACTCTATGCACCATGTCATCTCACTGTCTCTATCATATATGTCTTGTGTAGACAGATCTCCACTCCTCTCCTTCAATTTCCAGTTTGAAGCCCATTTGATCTGAGCCACAAATCTCCAGACAAGTAAATTCATAGAGCTTTCAAGCCAGAAGGAACCATGTACTCCAATACCCTTCTATTTTATAGATAAAGGAACTGACTTCCAGAGGAGTGCCTGACACATAGCAGGTGTTTAGCAAATCTTTTTTGAATGATTATTTCAACAACAATCACACCCTGAGACAGACAAGGCAAATAAGGGGCTTTTTCCTAAGCCACAAAATCTAGGAATCAGGAGGTGGGGGTTAAAAGAGTAGTAGAGAAAGTGACCCATACTGCGAGCCCTTTGCAGTATAGAACTCACTCACTACCTCCCCTACCTCAAATCTGGCAGTTTTTCACCCCTGAAAGCACTTAAGGGGAAAAGAGGCTTTTGAAGAGGGCAAAGGAATAGGGACATACATATCTTGGCAGAGGTCAGAAGAGAGGGACAAATGACCCTTTCCCCTAACAGCCTTGCTTTTAGTTGACTAACTCCCAGACCCTACTTCCATTTCCCAATATGCATTCCTTGAAAGAACATAATTTGGACTTTCTAGAGGAGATGATAACACATACACACATTTGATCAACTCTTTTTCAAGAACCAGGATTCCTAGTTTGTGGTAATCCTGAGGACAGGGTAGACAGACAGACGGACGGACGGACAGACAGACAGACAGACAGACAGACAGACAGACAGACAGACAGACAGACGGACGGACGGACGGACGGATGGACGGATGGACGGATGGACGGGTGGACGGGTGGACGGGTGGACGGGTGGACGGATGGACGGATGGACGGATGGACGGATGGACGGATGGACGGATGGACGGATGGATGGATGGATAGATAGATAGATAGATAGATAGATAGATAGATAGATAGATAGATAGATAGATACCCCAACCACCTAGCAACAGACATAGTCCTGAACCTTGCTGAATTGAATGTAGGCACAAAGACATCCTATAGCTAGAATGAGAAGTTTAAAAAACTGATCAAAAGCAAAAGCAACATATTTTCCTGCTATTAGCAAATCACCCAAACCAGCGTATCCTTCTCATTAATCAAAAAATCCATGTTTAACATAGTACCTGGCTAATCATTCATGCTTCAAAAATGTTTATTGATCGACTGATGGATATCATCCTAATCATCTCAAAATGTTCTCAGTGTAAGAGTCCCACTGGGGTATAACCAAGATCTCATCTATTTTCAATTGAATTGACACTATTTAGAGGCTACAAGAAATGCTCTAACTCATTGTTAACATTTAGCATTCAGCAGATATGCTCTAATCATGAATGATTTACAACTCACGTTTTAATAATGACTACGTTCAGATTTGCATTTACCATTAAGCTAGAGCACTGTAAAATACGAGGTATTTGGGTTGGCGGAGGAATTAAGCATTTACACTGAAGGAAGCAGAGCGCTCAGGCCCTCCAGTCTCCTCACACAGAATGAGAGCATGCCAGTGTTACTTTGGGGAAATGGTGGGGCTCAGGGAATTAAATCTTGGATTATGTTTAAAAAAACAAACCCACAGGACAGGCAGCAACTAGGGGGAGCAGAGCTCCCTTTACAAAATCCACCAGGCAAAAGGGGAAAGACCTAAATTGGAACAGGTTCTGGGAACAAAGACTGCAGTTCTGAAGTTCTGAAGTTCTCTGCTGTGGTAATAAAAATAATAACCATCATAATAACAACATGTATATAATACTTCAATATTGAGCTATATTATTTGATCCTAACAAACAATCTGAGTGAGGAACTATCATTGCTGCCATTTAACAGATGATGAAACCAAGGCAAAAAGGGATTGATTTGCCCATGGTCATACAGCTAGGAAAAGTCTGAACTCAGGTCTTCCAGACTCCAAATGAGATGCTCTTTCCAGTATCCCCAACTAGCCCTTCACAGATCATGAGCTTCACCTTTAACTGACTATTGGGCATTCCCAACGTGGGCATGGAGAAAGAAGGAATAGGACATAGAGACAGAACAATGAGAGGAGCCAGTATCAAGGCTATGGGTCAGTGCTCAAACATAAGATGCTAAGAAGATGAATAAATATCAATCCTCCTCTCAGCCCATCTAGTAATGTCAGCTGCTTAAGAGCAGTAGGCACTGAATAAGTGTTTTTTGAATAAAGTAATAAATAGAAACAAAGGATCAGAGTAAAACATTAGGTGAAAACATAGAGAAACTAAAAGTCATGGCAAGCAATCATTAAGAGAGAAGGTAGGCAGATAAAAATCAGAATGACCTAAATAACAAAGGACAAAGCAAGGTAGGAGATCAGAAGTTCAGACAATCAGGAAATGGGAGAGCCAAGAAACTGAGGAAGTAGAACCAGAGAAAATTTCAAGGTGATCCGTAAAGAATCCCCTGATTTTCTGATATCTGAAGTGCCCCCCCAAATTCCTCAAGTTCATTCTGCTGGGACAGGACTATCCCAGAGAACTTGGTTCATAAGGTAGGTGCCACCTTCATTTCACAAGTGAAGAAACTTTTTCAGGTCAAAGAGATTAAATGACCTGCCAAGGGCTTGATACAATTATTAAGTGTTAGGAAAAGAACTTGAAACCAGATCTTTCTGGCTCCAAGACAAACACTATGCAATTTATAGATTCTCATTATAGTGACTTAAGCCCTTCACCTCTCAAGTCTCATTGTATAAGATTGTCCATATGCTACTGTCAGCAAACATCATGTTAACTGGATATTTGCTAATCTCCAATATGTTAAACATGCATATCCTAAATAAATTTTTAAACTGTAATGAAAACCAAAATGAACTGAAATAACTTTTAAAATAAGTTTAACAAGTAATAATGATTCAGTAATAACCATAAAATGAGATCATTTAGCAGAAATGAAAGTTGGCTATGAATTATAAAAATGTAGATATGTCCTGTAAAAAGAATAGCTTTAGGGGCAGCTAGGTGGCTCAATGGATTGAGAGCCAGGTCTAAAAATGGGAGGTCCTGTTTTCATATCTGCCCTCAGACACTTTCTAGATGTGTGGACCAAGGCAAATCACTTAACCCTAATTGCCCAAGCCTTACTGCTCTTCTGCATTGGAACCAATACTTAATATTGATTCCAAAAACCCAAATAAGGAGTTTTTTTAATAGAATTGTTTAAATTACAAGAAAAATTGTTCTAAAATTTTTTCCAGGTTTTCACTTGATTTGTTATCTAAACTAATTCAATTCAATGAACTTTTATGAAGTGTGTTTTAAATGCAAAACACCATTCTAGCTGGGAAAAACAAAATATGTATTCCTTCAAGGAGCTCATGTTCCACTGAAGTCCTCTCTCGTAATTAAACACCTTCCATGACTCCCTATTTACTCTAAAATATAAACTCTGTCATATGGGTTGATGGGGATATGACTGGGGAAATAGACTCTGAAGGATCACCCTAGTGCAAATATTAATGATATGGAAATAGGTCTTGATCAATGACACATGTTAAACCCAGGGGAATTGTGCAGGAATTGGGAGGGGGTGGGGGAAGGGGAGGGAAAGAACAAGAATCTTGTAACCCTGGGGAAAAAAATTCTAAATCATGTAATTAAATAAAATTTTCAAAAATAAAATAATAAAATATAAACTCTGTTAAACTTCTGTACAACTTAGTCCCAAGCTATCTTTCCAGCTTTACTGGACATTATTTGCCTATCCCTTTCAACAAAGCCTAACTTGACCTCTTTCTATTCCTCCAACATACCTTGTAATTTCCAATCTCCATGTTTTTGCATTATTCTCCTCTGGAATGCATTTCCTGCAGGCATGGAGCATTTCCTGATGCTGAAACTCTTAGTGCCCTTCCTCCCAAACTTCCTTACTTTTAACTATTCTGTAATGGATTTGCACTTATTAACTTTATTTTGTTGCTGTATATATATGTTTTATATGCATTTGTCTCTCCTAATGGAATGTAAACTCACTGTGTTTTTTCTTTTGTTCTTTGTACTTGTATGACTTGGAGAAGGAAATGGCAAATCACTTTAATATCTTTGCCCAAGAAAACTCCAAATGGGATCATGAAGAGTCAGACATGACTGAAAAGACTGAAAAACAACAACAAAACTTGTATCCAAGCACTTAACACAGTGCCTAGCACACAGCAGGTCCTTAATAATGACTTGTTGATTGATTAATTATTTTACAGATAAGGAAAGTGAGGTTCACAGGAGTTAAGCAACTCGTCTGTGTTTTTACAACTAAACTATTGTCTCAGAAGCATGGTGTGGCGTGAGAAACACTTTATGAATGGTAAAACTACCTCCCTAAATATGAGTTATTATTGTTGTTGTGGCTGCTGTTCACTCATTCATTCCTGTATAACTCTCTGTGACCCCCTGGACTATAGTCTGCCAGACCCCTCTATCCTCCACTCTATCCCAAAATCTATCCAAGCTCATGTTCATGATTTCCAAGACCCTACCTATCCACCTCATCCTTTGCTGTCCCCTTTTCCTTTTGCCTTCAACCTTTTCCAACATCAGGGTCTTTTCCAATGAGTCTTATCATCTCGTTGTGTGGTCAAATGGTCAAAGTATTTAAGGTTCAGCTTCAGTCTTTGACTTTCCAGTGAATAATCTGAATTAATTTCTTTAAATATTGACTGATTTAGTCTCCTTTATAAACCCCCCAAAGAGTCGTAAGTACATTCACTCCCTCATCTTTATTCATTTAAATTCATTAAGTGTCTATTGAGTTTATATTTAGTTTTCTTAAATGAACCCATTGGGGATATTTTTTACCAAGATACTGGAGTGATTTTGCTATTTCCTTCTCTTTTTGTAGCTCATTTTACAGATGAGCAACTGAGATAAATGCTATGAAGTCATTTGTCTAGGATAACAGATTGTAAGTGTCTGAGGCCAGATTTGAACTCAGGAAAATGAGTTTCCCTGCCTGATTCTAGGTCTAGTGCTCTATATAGCTGCTGAAGAATTATAATAAATTATATATATGTTAGATACAATATATGTTAATGTAATATATTATATATTTAATATAATGTTATACATCTATATTTTAAATATACAGTTAAATAGCCCCTGACCTCAAAGAGATTAAATTCTTCACTGTTTGGGCGATATTAATAAGTGAGTAGCAGAGCCAGGAATTAAACCCAGGTCTTTGACACCAAATCCAGGGCTCTTATCACCATGTTGTGCCCTCTTTACATGTTCCTCAATGTCTTCTGAGCTCTACACAATGTCCCCCCCCCCAAAAAACCATTCTTCCCATCTGCCATTTTGGGCACAAGACCCTGTTGCACAACCAAAATTGAGTAAACATCTAAAATCCAATCAATTCATATCTTTCACAAAGCAGGCATTCTAGTATATGATTGGCAACTTGTCTGAAATTCAGAAAATTCTAATTGATAACTGTATAGATGTAAATAGTAAACAATTTAAATCATATTTATCCTAAAGCAGAGTGGAGAGAACATTTAGCTCAATAATCACTTTTAACTTGATTATAAATCCTGCAGAAAATATGATCAGCGTAGAATAAAAATCAATAGATAATTCCAATGCACATTAAGCCCTATATTGCACTGAAATTATTTTCTAAATAAGATTTCAATTGCTAGGTAACCTGTTAAGAAATGCATTAAGGGCTTCCAGAAGAACAATTCGATTGCAGAATGACAGTAATTCTCTGAACTAAGGAGTATAGCTGCAGATAAAATTCCAGGCAGAGTAGAGTAATGAAATCTTAACTACCATGAAACAAAGGGACTTGATTTCCCATGTACTTTTTCAAGAGGTGGTTTGTCTTCTGCTCCCAACCAAATTTGGATTCTTGGACCACCATGAGAAAGAAGCTGAGAGGACATAAGTATTGGAGTCAAATATCTGGGGGTATTCTTATCTCCAGAGATAGAGAGACAGACAGAGAGACAGACAGAGAGACAAAGACAGAGACAGAGACAGAGAGAGAGACAGAGAGATGGGGGTAGAAAAAGGGAGAGGGGGAATGAGAGAGAGAGAGAGAGAGAGAAGAGAGAGAGAGAGAGAGAGAGAGAGAGAGAGAGAGAGAGAGAGAGAGAGAGAGAGAGAGAGAGAGGGAGGGAGGGAGGGAGGGAGGGAGAGGAAGAGAGTAATCTATGAAAGTAAAACAGGCTAACTAACATCATAATGGAAAGAATCTGAGAACTCAGTTCAAATTTGACTCTATCCTGCGCCATTGTGTGATCATGAGCAAGTAATTTAAGCTGTTCAGGCCACTTGAGTTTTCTCTTTTTCTTTGATTTGAGCTCCTTGAGGGAAAGAACTGGTTTTGGCTTTCTTTGAACCCCTAGTATATAGAACAATGCCTTGGCACAACACAATAAATGTTTATTGCCTGGTGCCTTTCCAAAACTGAGAAAGTTAGAACCCATGATTTATTAGAGTTCAGACCAATTCCAACCTTCTATGAAGGGATGGGCAGAGATTCAGGAAAGGTAGGGAAGGAATGAGTTTGAGAAGGGATCATTTGTAAAAATCTGCTTGGAGCAGCCATAATTTAATCTACGTCATTGGTTTTCAAAAATTTGTCAAATCTCTGTGTACTTCCAAATGGGAGCAACCTTGCCAGCTACCTTCTAACAAGCCCAAGAAAATAAGGGTATGTTGGGAAAAAGGAGTGAGCTCCCTCTCCAACTGAAGTTTGCATTATGAAAGGAGGTGAGGTCAAAGGAAATGATACTCTAATTTGATTCCAAGCTGACATTTTTGGCATGATTGGTGTATGTATTTGCCTTTGTAAACCTAATAAGATCTCCACAAAATAATATAAAATGAGACAATCAAAAACAACAAAAAACAAAAAGTTCAACAATCAGCTCTCTGGGGAAAAAATATATGCATGACATATTTTTTTAATTTAATCTGTTATTATAGTTTTTACATCACCTTTCTCAAAACTAAACAGTCAGTAAAATGAAGCCCTTGTGTCTAACATTTGCTGATTTCTGAGGTAGATTTTCACACTGAAAATTTAATAATCAAGTCAGTAAGCTCTGGCTCTAGCACACCCTACCTTTTACATTCCATTCCATCCTCCAGCTCTGTGCCTTTGGACTGACTATTGCCTAGAATACTCTCCCTCTTCTCCTTAGTTTCTTCAAATTCCTGGTGTCCTTCAGTACTAAGCTCAAATTTCACTTTGTGAAGGAAATATTTCTAAGTTTCTCTAGCTGCTAGAGATTAACTTTCTAAAGTTAACCTTCATTTTAAAGTTTCTTTTATATAACTACTTTTTTATCTCCCCAGTTAGAAGGTAAGATTCTTAAGGGCAGGGGAATTTTTACTTTTTTTTAAATCTCCAATCTAGTCCCTGGAAAATAATAAGAACTTAATATATGTATTGATTGATTGTTGAGTTTCCAGATGACCTCCACAGATGCTATAACCCTTCTTCTCAGTCTTCAAATGTCTTGAGAGACAACATCCATCTGTTGTCTATTCTAATTCCTACCTGGATGACTCAACTCCTTTTCCAAGTGTTAAAATTTAAATGGCAACCAAAGAACAGCAAAAAATTCTGAAATTTAGATGATTCTTTACTTCATATCTATCAGCCTCTCACTCTAATGGCATGGAAAGTTGTGTTTCTGTTCATTACATCCATTTGAATGTTTCAAGTGATTCCCCACCACCATCCCCTGCTAATCCTTTGGAGAAATACTTGAATATTTTTCTGAAGAGTAAGCCATTTGTCTAAGTGAAATGGGTAACTATTTACAAAAATATAAATTGTTCACCTTAACAAAAAAGGAAATAGAAACTTAAATAATACCATCTCAGAAAAAAGAAATTAAACAAGTCACAACCAAACAACCTAATGAAAAATCCCCAGAGCCAGATGGATTCACAAGTGAATACTATCAAACATTCAAACAATTCATCTCAATACTATATAAACTATTTGGGAAATTAAGCAGAGAAGGGATCCTACCAAGTTATTCTTATGACACAAATATGGAATTGCTATCTAAGTCAGGAAGAGCAAAAACAGAGAAAGAAAATTATAGGACAATTTCATTGATGAATATAGATACAAAAATTCTAAATAAAAGACTATCAAGGTGACTATAGCAAAATACCCCAAGGATCGTTCCCTATGACCAGGTGGGATTTATACCAGGAATGTAGGACTGGTTTAATATTAGGGAAACTACCAGCATAATTGACCAAAACAATAATCAAACTAACAGAAATCACATTATTATTTCCACAGAAAAAAGCCTTCAACAAAACACAATTCCTATTTTAAAAAAACAAACACTAGAAATCATAGTAATAAATGGATCTTTCCTTAAGTAGTGAAAAAGAACTTGAAGGAATTAAAGTAGGCAATAAAGAAATTAAACTATCCCTCTTTGTAGATGACATGATAGTATACTTAGAATTACTAGAGAAACAACTTAAAGACTAGTTATAATAATTACTAAATTTCAGCAGCAAGAGAAAAAAAAAAGAAAATCCATTTAAAAATAGCCATAGCAAATATAAAATACCTGAGAATCTACTTGCCAAGAAAAACACAGGAATTATATGAACACAATTATAAAGCTCTTTTCAAAAAAATAAAGTCATATCAAAACAATTGGAAAAATAATAATTGTTCATGAGTAAGCTGAACTAACATAATAAAAATGACAATTCTTCCTGAATTAATTTACTTATTCACTGCTATACCAAATCAAACTACCAAATAATTATTTTATAAAACCAGAAAAAATCATAAAATTCATCTGGAAAAACAAAAGATCAATAATACAAAGGGAATGATAAAAATGTGTTCTAAATTACTCTCAATTAGAGAAATACAAATTAAAAGAATTCCAAGGTACCACCTCATACCTCTTGGATGGGCCAATATGACAGTAAAGAAAAGTGATAAATGTTGGAGAGAATGTGGCAAAATTGGGGTACTAATGCATTGTTGGCAGAGTTTTGAATTGATCCAACCCTTCTGGGGAACAATTTGGAACTATGCCCAAAGGGTTATAAAATTGTGCATATCCTTTGACTCTGTGATACCACAACTGGATCTATATACCAAAGATATCATTAAAAAATGGGAAAGGACCTACTTGTACAAAAAAAATATTTATAGCAGTTAGCAATTTCTATTTTGAAGAGACAAAGAATTGGAAACCATGACGATGTCCATCAATTGGGGAATGGCTGAGCATATTGTGGTATATATATATATATATATATATATATATATATATATATATATATATATATATATGTGGCAGAATATTACTGTGTTTCAAGAAATGATAAGCAGGACACTTTCAAAAAAGGTTGGAAAGATTTGCACATTATTATGCACTGATGCAGAGAACTGATGCAGAGAAAAATAAGCAGAACCAGAACATTGTACACAGTAACAGCAATATTATAGGATCATCAACTGAAAAAGACAGCTACTCTCAGCAATAAAATGATCTGGGACAGTTCTGAGGGACTTATGACAAAGAATGCTATCTATCTCCAGAGAAAGAACTATTAGAGTCATATGCATAATAAAGTATACTATCTTTCCTATTAGTTTACAGTCTTATTTTGAACTTTTGGTTTTGTATGAATATTTCTATTACAATATCTAAATAGAAGCATATTTTGTATGATAATACATATATAATCCAGATGAAATTGCTAATCAACTCTGAGAAGGGGGAGGGAAGGGAGGGATGGAGACAATTTGGATCTTATTAATTGGGAAAAACATGTTGAAATTTGTTGTTATATGTAATGGGGAAAATGTTTTTGAATAAAAAAAGCAAGCCATTTGCTTTGAAACTTATTTGGGGGGGGGGTGAGGAGAATAGAGCTTTAACTCAAAGTTAAAGAGGAAAAAAAATAATTCTATATCCAAATCCTGCATCAGACACCTACTTTGTGTGTCATTCAGTCATTTCAGTCATGTCCAACTCTTTGAGACCCATTTGAGGTTTTCTTGGAAAAGATACTGGAGGGGCTTGCCATTTCCTTCTCTAGCTCATTTTATAGATGAGGAAACTAAGGCAAACAAGGTTAAGTGACTTGACCATGGATACAACTATAAATTATCTGAGGCTAAAGTTGAACTCAGGAAGATGAGTCTCCCTTCTTGCCTCCAAGCTCTGCATTCCTGTCTATCCACTGTGCCACCCAGTAGTCTACTTAATGAACTATTTGATTAACTAGGCAGAAAGGTGGTACAATGGATAGAACACTGGACCAGAGTTTAAATCTCATGTCAGGTGTGCGACCCTGGGCAAGTCATTTCCTATTTGCCTCAGTTTCCTCATCTATAAAATGAGCTGGAGAAGTAAATGGTAAGCCACTCTACTATTTTTGCCACAAAAACCCCAAATGGGGGCATTAAGAATCAGACACAATCAAACAACAAAATTCAAGAAACCTCTCAGCTTCTATTTTTTTATCCTGAAGAGAATGATAATACTCCTAGGTTTACTGTGAAGATCAAGGAAGATAATTACAGGGCTTTGCAAATGTTAAAGTATTTTAGCTTTTACTCACTGCCTAAGGGGCAGAAATCAAAAGGGGGCTTGTAGAGCATCTAGAAGGTGAACCACTTGCTCAAAGAAATGGATGGATTAATGCCCAAACAAGGGAAGGTTGAGTGGTCTCTCTCTTGTGCTATCATCTCCGAAGTAAGAATTTTAAATTCTTATAAATATTCATTTTCATGAAGTAGCTTATTATCTATTTAGAAATCCTTCAGTTCAAGTTCCTGATCTCCACTGTCATACTCTTAAAGAAGTGTTTTTGATGAGTGTTCCTAGGTATATGGTACGATGGAGGATGTCCCTCCCCAGTCCATTCCCCAAAAGCCTTGCAACCTGGGAGAGGGCAGCACCACACAAGTAGTAGTGTGAAGCTTTGGAGCATCTCTGTGACAGGTAAGTTCCTTCATCAAGCTCCAAGTGACAGAAGAAGGCTTTGACTTCATCTGTTCATTCAACAATAATTTCCTGCATACTGATTATAGTATAGGAGTCATACTGTTAAGTTTCAAGGAATACATTTTTAAAAATTCTAGAAAGCCTCTAACATCAAGACATTTTCAAATCTAGGAGGTCAGAAATATAGAAAGGGAAGTCCAAATTTGGATATAATGAATATTTAAGGACAAAATACCATACTATGAGATCAAGAGAAGGAAAAGTTTCTTCTAACAAGGAGAGAATGAGGGTAGACTACTTGGAAATGGTTTCTTTTATGCAGAGATAGAGAGAAAGTGACCATCAGCAGGAGAGTTGTCTATTCTTCAGAGAATACTATGTAGAGTCTATTCTTTATAAAAGATAGGGATATAAAATCTGCATCAAGAGGATACTAGTTGCAAATATTAATAATATGGAAATAGGTCTTGATCAATGACACATGTAAAACCCAGTGGAACTGTGCACCAGCTACTGGAGGGGGTTTGAAGGAGGGTAGGGAAAGAACATGAATCTTTTAACCATGGGAAAATATCTAGGTCAACTAATTAAATAAAATTTTCAAAATAATTAAAAACATTTTAGAAGAGGATACTAGCCTCACATATATGCCACAATAAAGTATATGAGTGCATTTAGTCAGATTGGTGGCACAACAGATAGAACACTCGACATACAGTCCAGAAAGACTTGAGTTTTAATTATACCTCAGACATTTACTACTTGTGTAACCTTGGTAAAGTCACTCAACTGCTTTTTGCCTCAGTTTCCTAAAGTGCAAAATGGAGTACCTACCTCCCAGGATTATTGTGGGGAATCAAATGAAATAATATTTGTAAACTGCTGGCAAATAGGAAGCACGATTATATAAATATTATTGTTGTTGTTTTTGTTACAATAAGCTCCAAATGGATATGTGATTTGGATAGAGAAGGTTACAGATCAAGGAAAAAATGTTTTTGTGTGTGTATGTGTGTGTGATTCTGGGTAGAGGATAAATTCATAACCAGACAAGGATCAAAGAAGATGAAATGAGCAGTTTTTATCACATAAAATTGAAAAGGTTTTGCACAAGTAAAATCAATGTGGTTGAAATTAGAAGGGGGAAAAAGGTTACTGAGAAAAAAATCTTTGCAGTAAGTTTCTCTGATAAAGGTCTGATATATAAGACATATATAGAATCAATTATGATATATAAAAGTGATAGCCATTCCCCAATAAAGAAATAGACACAGGATCTGATCAGGCAATTCCCATAGAAAGAACATATTAGAAAAATACTTCTAATCACTAATAATTAGAGAAATTTACCATTCACAAATTTAAACAGTTCTGAGGTTCCACCTTATGCCAGTTCTGTAGGGAAAAGTGATAAAAAACAGAAAATAGCAAATCAAGGCAGCTTCAGGAAGACATATATATATATTTGTACACTTCTGGTGGGGCTATAAATTGGTCTAGCCATTCAAGAAAGTAATTTAGAAATATCACAAAAATGCACTAAATTCTGCATGCACTTTGATGTAGCTCTGTCACTATGAAGTCTATAGCCAAAGAAATATGGGAAAGAAGAAAATAGATCCAAGTATTAAAAATATATAGCAGCTCTTTTTTGGCATAGCAAATAACTTGGGAAAAAATGAGGGTGCCAATCAATAGTAAACCAATAATTGTTTATCAATGGAATGGAACATTATTGGGCTGAAAGTAATGAGGAAAGGGAAGATTTCAGGGAAACCTAGGAAAATTTCTATGAACTGGTACAGAATGAAGCAAGAGAACAATTTAATATAGTAACCACAATACTAATAAAAAAAAATCTCAAAAGACTTAACTCTGACAAAAACAATCACAAACATTGTTGAAGCACACTAATCACCAACTGACAGAGGAATGATGAATTTGAAGTGGAGAAGCAAACATATTTATAGATACAACAATGTGTGGATTTGTTCTTTATTACGATGATTTTGGGGGGCTTTAAGGGAACCAGAACCTCTCACAGACCCTATCTTATGTCTTTTCATTATAGAAGATTTGATTTTTTTCTATTTCTGACATGGATTTGTTTGCACCCCTTAAGTAGACTGCTAGTGCTCCTATATCATGGGGCCCATTATAATGGCATCAAACTCAATCATTCAACAATTGACTTTAGCTCTTCTGTCACTCAGAACTCCTGAGCTCAAGCTATCCACCAGCCTACCTATTAGCAAGGATCATAGGTGCCTAGTTTACTGTGGCTGTTTATTATGAGATTGGTGGTTTTCTTTTTTAAGGGGTAGGGATTGGAAGGAAAAAGGAGGTAGCAATGATGTTGCCACCAAAAGGGAGGAAAACAAAAAAGAAAGAAAAGAGGGCTCTTAAACAGTTTGTTGTTGTTTTGTTTTGTTTTGTTTTGTTTTAAGGCAGAAAAAGGAACAAAAGCAAATTTGGAGGCAAAATCAAGCAGGACAGCTTTGAAAATAACATATTTGATTTTACAGCTTTGCAAATTTAAGTATTTCATTTTTAAATCCTCATCAAAAATCTAATTTTAGTATTATTTTTAATGCAAGAATGATAAATTTTGATGATTCTAAGCTCACGCATGTGTTATTTTGAGTCTACCTTCATGGTTTTGCCATTTGCTTCACTTTTTCATAAAAAAAATATTAAATATTCAAAAACTGAACAATTGGGGCAGTTAAGTGACTCAGTGGAGAGAGAACCAGAACTGGATAGAGGAAGTCCTGGGTTCAAAACTAGCCTCTGATACTTCCTAGCTATGTGATCCTGGACAAGTCACAACTGCAGTTGCGCAGTCCTTCCCTCTCTTCTGCATTGAACCTATATTTAGTATTGATCTTAAGACAGAAGTTAGTAGTTTTTAAAAATGTAACATTGAACAATAGATTCTAATTATTCATCACCGAAAAAAGTTGCATTCATTATATAATTTTAATAGCAAGTTGTATAAAAATAGAGATCATGGTTTCAAATATAAAAACATATTTTTTGTTTTACTTTCTTTATGGAAATGTTCTTTGTTGTTATTTGCTAAATTGAAAAGTTGTTTTTTTTTTTAAGATGAGGTTTTATGTAAAGGAACAGTTGGGGATCATTTAAAATACAGTAAAATTTCCCTGTCTCCAAAAAGAATAAAAAGGATGCCAACAAAGATTTTTTGAGCTCCTGTGTTATTCAAGAAACTGTGAGGCACTCCATTGGAGCTGTTTTCACAGTAGTGTGGATGGATTTGGCTAACCTATTTAAACTTAAGACCAAAGAGTGGCACATTTTCACTAGGTCCAGAATCCCAGAATAAAAACTAGGTGTCTTGAAAAAGATTTTCTCCAGGAAATAAATTCTAAATATTATATCATGTGTACTTATCATGCATTCAAAAGCTTCTAGAATTATTTATCATTTTTTTCTGAAGAAATTTAAAGGATACTAAGTAGTTCATTCTTTAAATTAATATATGTAAGAACTAAATGATCTAAAACCACTTAGAATCTAAAATGCAAATAGCATGACTGAACTGACTCTGTCCCAAATTGATGTTTCTGCTTAAATATGTTCAATAATTGACAAGAGGATTAAAGGCATGCATATTAATGTACCCATATGCATATAGATGATTCTTTGAAAATACACAATTGTGCTTCCAATTGCTTTAATTTTATTAAATGGGCTCCCCTGTCAGTAATGAGCAATGCTACAGAATTTCAATTCTTAGCACTGCTCAAAGGATCCCTAAATGATTATTCAAATTTATGTAATGCTATTTAAAAAAACATTGTGGTAAAATATGCTTACCTGTTATATAAATACTACTACTGCATAAAAATGAGTATTCAAACTATAACAATTAAATCAAACATTTGTCTTTAATAACTTGGGCCTCGACTCAAAAGAGTAAATTAGATTTTATTAATAATAGTGCTTTCATCCTGGACTCACCACACATTTAGCATTTCAGACATAGCTTATATATTTAAAATAATTAGCATCCCATTTTCGATATGCATTAAATGAAAAAGATGCCATAAAATCCAGAGCTGGAAGAAAATGTGCATATCATCTAATCCAAACCTATTATTCTACAGATAAGGCAAATGAGACCCAGAAAGAAATATAATAGGTTAACAGCTGAGCCAGACCTTGAAACCAGGTCTTTTGCTTCCAAGTCCAGAACTTCTTCCATTAACAATGGAAGTTCTAAGTCATTTTTGAGGGCTAAGTATATCTCATCTTTTTCCCTGGCTGCTATACTTGGGGCTCTTCATTATATAGGAATAACACCAAGGGAACATAATGTCATAACTTCTCTATTTCTCACCCCAAAATGTGATTCTATAAACTCTTGCTTAAGAATTGCCTTGTTTATAAGTACAAGAATGTCCAATGCCGGCACTATTAGATGCTTAAATAAACAATTGAAGTATTCATTGAGTGCCTTCTGTTTGAGTTTCAAATAAGATAATATGTGTAAAAAGCAGCACAATGCCTGACACACAGTTGGTACTAATTCCAGCTCTAAATGCTTATTCATGTCTTCCCTCCCCAAATCCTTATCTTATAAAGAAAGTAAAGTGCAGAAAAGGAGAGTTACTTCAAGGGCACATTGGTCAGACCATTTTATAACTCTAGAATTCTCACCAGCACTTCTAACTACAAATCAGGTACATTTTCTACTGTGCCACACTTGTGTTGGTCTTCTATCCCTTCTTGACTGCAAATATAATTATATGAGTCCCTAGGTTTTCCATCTATTGAGTTCAGAACTCAGGGGTTTCATCTTGGCTGCCAGTATTTACGGGAAGCAAGGTTCCCCAATGGGTGCCATATTTGTTTATTTTTCAAAATGGACCTAATAAGAGTAAGCCAAGAGAGTACACCTGATTGGCTTGAGTTGGGTTGACTCAGCGTCTTTCTGAGGAATATCAAACTCTCACCAGCAAAGCAAATTGTCATGAGGAAGGAAGGTAAGACTTGAAAGAAAAAATGAATCATTGAAAGAATAATATGTAAAGAAAAATAATGAGTTCTGCTATTAATAGGGATTGATGTGAAATGTTGGCTCAATTTATAGAGCAAAGAGAAGCAGAGATCTCCAACTTACTAAATATTCCCCCAAATGAGAAAATGGGAACTGACAAAGTCATTAGACATCCAGAAACATGTCTGCTTGAAAAAAAGGTCCCCAAATGGTCTAGCTATAAGCAATTGAAGTAAATCTCTATTGTTTGCTACAGCCAACACTCTCCATTTCTATCCTTTAAATATTTACTCCATGAATTATAAAAAGGCAAATTAATTGAAATGGGATTTGAATTTTGGGACCACAGTTTGCAGTGTAAGATGGACAAGTTTCTGGTCAGAGATGTTGTATATCAAGCAAAAGTGGGTAAAAATGGATTTATCAGGTGTCTTCCAAATCTAATCAGAAGGACTTTAAGTTAATATATATGAGAGAAAACTGCATACTTGCATCTCTTCTTAAGCTGGATTCTATAGAAAGTAGCCACAAGAAAAGAGGGAAAAGCTAAGAGACCAAAAATTTGGAGGAGGAGGGGGACTGGAAGAGAGGAAAGGGGACTGGAAAAAAGGAAGAGGAATGGGAGAAGGAAGAAGAGGGCTTCTAGGCAACTAGGTGGCATGGCATATACAGTACCAAGCCTGGAGTCAGGAAGACCTAAGTTCAAGTCTAACTAGCTGCATGGCCCTTGGAAAGTTATTTCATTTGTTTGCCTCAGTTCCCTTCTCTGTAAAATGGGTATAACAACACCTATATTCCAAGGTTGTAGTAAAGATCAAAAGAGGTAATAATTATAAAGTGCTTAGCACACTGCCTGACACATAGTAGGTGCTATGTAAAGGTTAGCTATTGTAATACTTTAAAATTTACTAGATTCATATTTACATTAAAATAATATCTCCTTTATCCTCACAATTCTAATTGTTAGGTGTTATTATTACCCCAATTTGCAGAAAAGGAAACGAGCATATAGAGGTTAAATAACTTGCCCAGGGTCACACAATTAGCAAGTGTCTAAGACTAAAGATTCAAGTCTTCCTCACTCCAGAACCAGCATTTTATCAGTCAGTCAGTCAGTCATTTATTCCATTTATTAAATGCCTACTATGTGCTAAGCCTTGGGGATTTAAAGCAAAGTAAAAGACAGTCGAAGCCCTTAAAGAGTACATATTCTAATGGGGGAAACATCAGGAAAACAAATGGACAAGCTACATCCAGAATAAATATGAGATCATCAACAGAGAGACAATAGAATTAAGAGGGCATAAGTAAGAAAGACCTCCTGTAGAAGGTGTGATCTTGTCTGGGATTCTGACCATTGCACTACCAAGTGGGTCATGGCTCTGGATGAATATACTATATTTTTTTGAAAATAGGATAGGTAAAATGTAAGGAAGATAGAGTATCACTGTGTATCAAGAAGTAGTACTCATGTAAGGAAACCTAAGAACCAGAATGGCGATGAAGTACAGATAATATTTGAGTGGAAGTCAAAAGAGCTAGAAACAGAAATGATTGTCATTAAAGAATATCACAGACTTCCTGGACAGAAAGAGGAAATAGATTCAGGGAAAGATCACCAGTCTAGATATAGTAGTGATGCGGTGATTCAATCATCCAGACATCTTTTCAAACTCTCTCATCAAAAACAGAGCAGTTTACAACTACTTGACTTAGCAAAAGTTTTATTTATTTATCCTTCAAAAGATGGGAAAACGAAGGAGGAGAAACTCTATTCTGGATCTAATTCTAATTAATAGTGTATATTTGGTTACTACGGTGGAAATGATGGGAACCCATACAGAAGATGATCATTCCATCTTGTAATAGAAAAATAAAAGAAATTAAGACAATCTGATATATATGCTATATTTAAGACAGCAAATTTCAAAGGGTTCAGAGTATCCCCTGGACTAAAATCCCAAAGTCAGTCCAAGAGCAAAGGCAGATGCTTGAAAATGAGATTATAAAAACACAAAGGGAAACAATTCAATGAAGGGGAAAATAATATTTGACTAAAGAAACAGATAGAGATGCACAGGGAACTTGCCAATTAATTTGTACTTTTAATGTATAAAAAAAATAGAAAAAAGGAAAAAATAAGAAGTAACAAAAAGGTGTAGCATGGTCCTGTAAAAATAGCATCAGATATGCTAATCCTCAAAATAAGCTGAGGATGGCAAAGAAACTTAAAGGATAACAAAAAGAGGCATTTTAAGGTACACTGGAGGAAAAAACAGTCAAAAATTAGGCTAGAACCTTTGCCTAGAATAGAAGAGATGATCATGAATGATAACAAGTAGGCAGAAATTTCCAATTCTTTTGCTTCTGTTTTCTCTGCCAAGAAGAATAAGCTGTAGACTGTAAATAGAACAAAAAATGACTAAAAGTGAGTTGATGCCCAGGATTAAAAAGGAGATAAGAAAGTACATTGCTGCCCTTGATGAATTCAAGTCACTTGGCTTCAATGAACTTTAGCCTCCTTTAGCTTCAATTTCCAGTAAAATTCTAGGGGAACTCATTTAGGAGATGGTTGGTGAATATCCAGATAGGGAAGAAATGATTGCAAAGAGCCTATATGGTTTTATCAAGAACAGATCATGGCAAACTAATCTTCTTTCTTTTTTTAACAGAATTGCTAAACTAGTATATAAGAGGAATATAGTAAATACAATCTAGCTAGGCTTCAACAAAGAATTTGATAATGTATCTTACACTATTCAGAGGAAGAAGATGAGGGTATATGGATTAAAAGATAATATAATCAGATATATTCCTAACTGGCCAGATAGCTATCCTCAAAGAGCAGTTGTTCATGGCTTAGCAATAACAGGACAGAAGGTGTCTGGTAGCATATCCCAGGGATCCTATGCTTTTTAACATTTTAAATGGCTTTCCATGACTTGGATAAAAATGGAGATAGCATACTCATAAAATCTTCAAATTGCACATATCTGGGTAGGATCCATGTAGTGAATGGCATTCAGGATCCAAATATATTTTGACAGACTAGAGCAGGGATTCTCAACCTTTTTTGTGTCATGGACCCTTTTGGCAATCTGGTAAAGCCATAAGACTTCTCAGAATAAAGTTTTGTTGCCTATATTCACAATTGGATAAAATGCCAAATTTCATCTTAGAGATTAGTCAAAATAAATATATAATTTTTCCCATCCAATTTCACTCCCTAAAATCTATCTATGAAATCCTTGGGGGTCTATGAACCCCAGTTAGGAACCTCTAAACACTGAACTGATTCTAACAAAACAAAATGCAATAGTGATAACTGTAAAGCCTTGCACTTTGACACAAAAGCTCAACTTCACAAGTAAAAAGATTGGGAAAGGTAACTGCTTAGAGAGAAATGCTACTGGGGAAAAAAAAAACCCAAAACCTGATAGTTGTGGATTTGAAAGTTCAATATGATTAAGCAGTGTGATATGGCAGCCAAAAAAGCTAAAAGCATTTGTGGGCTGTATAAAGACAGGCTTAACATCTAAGAATAAGGAAGTGGTAATCCCATGGTCTTCTAGCCTCCTCTGAAGGGCTGTGTTTAGTTTTGAGGACCATGGTTTAAGAAATACTGAAGAAATAAACTGAAGAATTTCCAGAGAAGAATGACAAGGATCAAGAAGGGTCTTCTAGCTATGTTACATGTAGACTAGTTAAAGGAAGTAAGAAAGTTTAGTCTAGAGAAGCATTGATACTAGTCTTCAAAGCTTTGCATGGCTATAATATGGATGCCAATGACTGGCTCTCAAACAGAGGACCAAGAGCCATCGGTAGAAATTGCAAAGGGACTTTTAGGCTTTATGTCAGGGAGGAAAATTTTGCTTGCCATTATTTCTGTCCAAAAGTAGACTTCATTACTTCAAGAGATGATAGGTTCTCTTTCCTTGGAGGCCTTCATACAGAGGTTAGATGATAACTTAAAGGTTATGTTATAGTAGAATTCCTTCCATGTACTAGTAGGATGAGATGGCCTCTAAAATCTATTCCATCTCTCAGATTTTGTGAACAAAAAGGCTCCTAACTATAGTAGTCAAATGAACAAATTTTCAAATGAACAATCGTATTTTAGAACCAATTGATGAAAATATTTTGCTATTAGATTATACACATTACACTATGCCAAGAAAAATATTTTCTCAAACTCAAAGACAATTAAATGATTTATTTTGTATATTTCTAAATATTCTTAACATCCTGAAAATAGCATTCAAGCATCATCAGTAGCCTTCTGGGTTCAACTTTCATGTGTTAAATACCTCTTGTATGAAGTGTTGTGCACTAGAAATTTAAATAAGATATGGTCCTTACCTTTACAGAGTTGATAATCTAGTAAGGAATATGAGACATGCACAGATAAGATAGCATGCAATAATCATGGGATCTAGAGTTAAATCCTTAGAGATTATCTAAGGTGCAGGAATCCTACTGCAATAGCATGAACACTAGAATTGGAGCCAAAGGACTTAAGTTTGAATCCTAGCTCTACCACTTAATACCTACATGATCTTGGACAAGTCATTTAATCTCATGAGCATTATTTGTAAATAAGGAATGAGATTAGATGCTTCTTTCAAACTGTTCCTATGATTCTATGATCCAGTATGTGACAAATGAAAATACTGGAAAATTGTCATTAACCAAAATCATACTAGTACAAAGTAGCAGAACCAAATTGTGATTTCTCTGAAGCCTCCAAATTTAGTGCTCTTCCCTAAGTTTGTTAGAGGAGTGCAAGAGAGACGAGGTCTGGAAGTGAAAAGGTTATTATTAACTAGGGTTGTCAGGATGGGGTAGGTTAGAGAAGGTTTCATAGAAGAGGTAACACTTGACACCAAGAAAACAGAAGTTCTCCACCAGCCAGCGCTATGCTATCCATGTATTGAACCATCCCTCAGAGCAAATAGAGAAATTTTGAATGCTGTAGATGAGTTCAATTACCTAGGCAGTATGCTTTCCAGGGATGAACACATAGATGATGATGTTGGCATATACACACAGACACGCTGCCAGAGCCAACTCAGGGTTTGGGAGGTTCCAAAGGAAAGTGTGGAAGAAAAGAGATATTAGGCTGCCAACCAAGCTAAAGGTCTAAAAAGCCATTGGGTGGACCTCAACAGTATGCCTGTGAACCCAGGAAGGTATACCAGCATCACCTGAGGAAATGCAATTGCCTGCATTTGAATTGCCTGGGGAGGATGCTGAAGATCACCTGGCAAGATACTGCACCACACGCTAACATCCTTTCTAGAGATGAACTGCCAAGCATTCAGACTCCACTGCAGAGAACACAATTCTGAAGGATGGACCACATGGTTCACATGCCAATTATATATTTTCCTAAAGGAATATTTGGCAGAAAAAACACATGAGGCAAGTACTCACACAGAGGTTAGAAGAAGCAATACAAGGACCCTCTAACGGTCTGTCTGAAAAACTTTAGTATCCATTGGGAGCCATGGGAGATATTGGCATGGCATGGCCACATTAAAGGAGGTACTGTACTCAAAGAGCAAAGTAGAACTGCAGTAGCTCAAGAGATGCGCCATATATTCATAGCTGTGCTCTTTGTGGTGGCAAAAAAAAATTGAGAAATGAGGGGATGCCCTTCAATTGGGGAATGGCTGAATAAATTGTGCTATCTGTTGATGATGGAATACTATTGTGCTGAAAGGAATAATGAACTAGATGAATTCCATGTGAACTGGAACGACCTCCAGGAATTGATGCAGAGTGAGAGGAGCAGAACCAGGAGAACATTATACACAGAGACTGATACACTGTGGTACAATAGAATGTAATAGGCTTCTCTACTAGCATCAATGCAATGATCCAGAACAATTCTGAGGAACTTATGAGAAAGATGTTACACACACTCAGAGGAAGAACTGTGGGAGTGGAAACACCAAAGAAAAACAACTGCTTTGATTACATGGGTCGAGGGGAATATGGTTGGGGATATAGATTCTAAATGAACATCCTAGTGCAGACATCAATAACATGGAAATAAGTTCTCATCAAGGACACATGTAAGACTCAGTGGAATTGTGCATCAATTACAGGAAAGGGTGGGGGAGGGGAGGGAAAGAATATGATTCTTGTAACCAAGGAATAATGTTCCAAATTGATTAATTAAATAAAATTTTAAAAAGAGAGATATGCTATGCCCAAATGTAGAGATAGCTCCATTTCAAATGTTCAATCAGACCTGCGGTAAAGCCTTCTGAGCTCATATTGGTCTGATCAGCCACAGTCAAACACAATCTATATTGACCCAAAGATAATGATATCATTCTAGTATGACTAAGTAACAGACACCTGAACATGGGCTGTAAAAGCTTGGTATAAATTCAAAATGTTAATAACATCTTTTTCTGATCATTAAGTATAACTCACATTCGTCTTGTGCTTTATAGTTTATAAATTCATTTCTTTACAACCAGCTCCAAAGAAGTTAAGTGATTTGTCCAAGGTCACAAAAGCAGTGAGTATTAGAGGTTAGATACGTACCCAGATCTCCAGATGGAAAGACCCATGACTCAGGGGGAATACAATCTTTTTCTGTTCCAAAAATATAGATGATCTATTTATTGCCACCGTGTGTGTGTTACCGACAAATGTTTGTAGTTCTTCTTTCCTGTCTCACTGATGCTATAAAGTGCTTTCATCTACTACTTACCATTAGCTACAGAACTCTCTTTTTATACTCCAGGTGGTTAATTCAAAGGTTACTTTTCACTTTTCCAAAATATAAGCCTTCATTTGATAAAACATTCCCTCAAAATGAGAACTATTAGGCAACAACAAAATAAATAATAAAGATGGAAGGAATGCACTAGGGACTATTTCAAACCCATTTCTCCCCATTTCATGGTATATAGACTTCTGATGGCCTTAGGGCTTTTAAGGTTTTTAGCTTACATTTCAAAATCCTTTCAGATGCTGAGAGAAACATAAAGTGATAGTTTAAAGAGGGTATGTGTATTCCCTACCTGTATATCCCAAAATGTAAGTTGTCAATGCAAGGAAATGGTTGTTTCTTTTCTTCCCACACCAAAACCAAAACATAGATTCTCTCTATGGTTAAAACTCTGATATTAGGGAGCAGCTGGGTGACTCAGTGGATTGAGATCCAGGCCTAGAGACAGGAGGCCATAGTTTGTCAAAGATCCTTTTTATCTCCATCCCACCACCACCTTTTAAATCAAGCCATAGATACTGCCAGCTGTGTAACCCTGGGCAAGTCACTTAACCACTATTGCCTAGCCCTTACTACTCTTCTGCCTTAGAACCAAAATACAGTATTGATTCTAAGATAGAAGTGAAGGGTTTAAAAAACTCTGGCATGAAATTTCCTGGAGTTATTCCTTCCTCATGGCCCTCTCTTTCCCTCTTATTTTACTAATTTTGATTCATTGTCCCTATTCTCTTGAGCTCTGCTCAAACCAAAGAGGAAAAAAGCTTCATCTATGGCTTCATCTAAGGACAACACCTTCAAAAGAACTAGAAAGTGACCCAGTGGAATTGTTTGTTGGCTCCAGGATGGGATAGAGAAAAGAGGAGGGAAAGAACATGAATCATGTAAACATGGAAAAATACTTAAAAATAAAAAAAATAAAAATAAAAGTAAACCAGAAAGTATCCAAAGGATGGTATTCCAAGACCATAAATTAGCATCAAATGCAGAAACAAAAGTAGCATTGGCAGAGAATTTATTAATCAACCAAAAATGGTTCTAAGAATATGACAGAAGTCTAGAAACTTCCCTGAAGTAATTTCATACTCGCTGACAGGATTAATTCATGAATAAGGAAATCTATCCATCTCTTAGTTCAACTAGAGAAGCTCCAGCTTACAAAAACTGTCAAGAATTCCCGAAAAATCTAGTTTGTTTGTTTTGGGTTTTTTTTTTGGCGTACAATGTCCCCAATTCTCCCATCAGCCCATTCTGCCCTGAAAAGAGTCAATATTGAAATCCAGATATGCTGTTTTATATCTAATAAATCACGATTTGGAAACCAGAAAGCAACTAATAGGAGTTGTTTGTTCAACCACAATCAGGATTCTTTAAATCAAAGAATGCCACATAACAAAAAAAAAAAAACCTTTGAATATCATCTAATTCAACTCCCTTATTTTATTACTGAGCCCCAGAGAGGGCCTTATGCAAAAGTAAGCATCCTATTCTGCAGCTAACATTCTTGACTCTATGCCAAGTTGCCTTGGAGGTAACCTAGGCTAATTCCTCACTGAAAGCATAAATTTTCTCCATAATATTTCCAAGTAATCATCCATCCTCTACTTAAACACTTCTAAATCTTTGTCCTCAAGGAGTTTACATTCCAAAGAGAGAAGGAGTTGGAAAGGGAGGGGGTTGCTAAAGGAGGAATGGGGAAGGGAAATAAATGTAAGGAGTAGCTGGCACAGGGACATGGCAGAGAAAGCCAAGAGTTGGAATTGTAGCTTGGAGGCATTGCTGGCTTCAGAACCTTCCTTTAAATGGAGGTTATAGGAAAAGCCATCTAGTTAGATGGAGAAACTACAAAAGGTGGCAGGTACTTCCAATGTGTGAATGCCAGAGCTTGAATGAGCTTCCAGGATAAAGAGATTAGGGGGCAGAATAGAGAAAGTCCACAGTGCATAATTCAATGATCCATTATTTTATCAATGTGCACCAATGGAGATCACAACTCCTATTGATCTTAAGAGCTGGTCCAGCTCCTAGGAGCTCATCCCTTTGAAGCCAATTTTCTAGTAATGGGAATCTCAAAACTTAATTAGCTTCATCCTCAGATGAAAGACATCCAGTCTATTGTTGGATTCAAAGCCTTTCCAGGCTGGTAGACCTGTCAGAATGTGCACTCCATTGGCATAAACAAGGATTCATCAGCACAATGACCAATCATAATTCTAGAGAACCAGTAATGAAGCACGCTGCCTCCCAACAGAGAAGTAATAAACTCAAGATAAAGAGACAAGCATTTTTGGACATAGCTAATGTTTCTACAAACAATTCACATGTCACATTGTTTCCACAACCCTTCAAAATTTTCGTCACCTTCCTCGGACATACCATAGTTTGTTGAAGATCCTTTTTATCTCCACTCTCTACCTTTTAAATTTATTGTGAAACCCTCTAAAGGTGTTGCCTAAAGAGATTACTTCATTGGCAATTTTTTTTACTATACTCCCTCCATTTCATCCTACCTACTTAAAACAATTTATTAATCATTTTCCAAAATTCTCTTGCACAGAAATTCAGTTTGATCCATAAGAGTTATGTAAACCTACTAAAACTCAATAATATCAGGTAGGTAACACAGTGAGTAAAGCACTAGATCTCCTCAGGAAGACCTAAGTTCATATCTAACCTCAGACACTAGCTATGTGACCCTGAGCAGGTCACTTAACCTCTGATTGCCTTAGTTTCCTCATCTGTAAAATGGGGATATAATAGCAACTACCTCCCAGGGTTGTTGTGAGGCCAAAATGATATAATAATTATAAAATAGCTCTGCCTAGCACATAGTAAGCACAATATATGTTATCTATTATTACTACCATCCCTTCCTTCCATCTCCTTTCAACTCCATCCTCTTTTATTGATTATCATCTCACTTCAAACCTGAAAGGACACTCTAACAAAGGCATAGTGCCTTTATAAATACATATTTCCTTTAAAATCATATTTAAAAAAAACAGTAGGAAAGGGAGATTGCTACCTAGTTTTCATTTATAGAACTGTCCTAATTTCTTTAAGCTCTAGGAATCTGGAATAGAATTTGTTTTCATGCCTATGTTAAAGAAATATGAAATTACTACTTTTGACAGAAAGCAATTATTTTAAATTAGATTTCACATGCAAATAAACTACATCAGGAAGCTGTTGTGGTTTCAGTGCTGCCAATTTTGTTTCTCCTAAGATCTTTAAATTAATAGAACTTGAGGCAGTCTCTATTATTCAGATAATTTGATTATAATAGTGATTGGTTTCTAAATTTAGAAACAAAAACATTTGATGAAGCTATTCATCCATTGATTGAATAACGAATAAATGATAAAGCATTTATTAAGCACTTACTATGTGCACTGGGCTTTTCTGTGTGTATATTTAGCCCTCAGAGATTACAAATAGAAAATGAAGCTAATCTCTGCCTTTAAAGAGCTCACATTCTAACAACGGGAAATAACAAATCAAATGGGAAATCCCAGTGGTCTTTAGGATATAATGGCTAAACAGATTGTAATACATTTTCTTTAATGATATTTCCATTAATAAAAACCAATTCCATTTCCAAAGTTGAACTATCTGAAGGCTGCTGACTAAAGCTTGTTCAATAGTTATGACTGCTAAGGAGACTGGGGCATTGTACTACCTGTAGAAGTTACTAGGTTGCATTCCACAAGGTTGCTTTCCAGACTAAAGCTGTAGAAATCAGGCTGGAAACAAGTCCAATAATCTAGGGGTTGTTACTGTTCCTGGGGATTTTGACCTGACTTTCCCTTTTTGTTCAGAGGTCAGTATTGGTGGTGGCAGGGATGTCAGATCCCTTTTCCACAAAGATCGTTTTCCTCATTGGATGTAAGGACAATCTAGGAATAGGGATAGTGGTCTAGGGACCATGATTATTCCTAGATCTCTTGGGTTTCACACACAAAGACATGAGAGGAGTAGCTCTCAAGGTGCTCTGAACTTTCTTTCTTTCTCCTGAGATGCCTTTCTGCTTCAGTTACACTGGTTTGCCTACCTCTGGTAGCCACCGCTCAATAATTGCTAGGGGTTGCAATAGTGAGGATTGTGGACCTCTTTTTCATAAGGATTTCTCTTCTCCATAAGGATTTCTCTTCTCTAATAATACCAGAGCAAATTTTATGATCTGAAGGCACTGTTGTTTCCAGAGCTCTTGGACTTCCCTTCCCACTGGTGACATTTGATCAATAGTTGGTTATTTGTGGTGATGGATATGGTAAGCCCCTTCTCCACAATGATTGCTTCCCTCCATGATGGCTATAGGCACCAGAAACAAAGCCAGTGCTCTGGAGGTTAGGGGAAGGAGTCAATGCATTTGTCTCCACAAGCATTTGCTATGCTTTTTACTTATGAGGCACCATTTTGAACTGAGAATAATTAAAAGTCTGCTCTCCAGGAGCTTAATTTCCATTGGGAGGAAATACCATGTACCCAATTAAGTAAATACAGCATACATACAAATTCCAAAGTGGAAGAACATTAAGAAACTTAAATGAGGAAAGAGACTTAAATAGAAAATGCACTTGAAGGAAGCCAGAGACTCTACAAAGGGGCACATTACAGGCACTGAGAACCCCTCAGTTCTACTCAGTCTTCTCAATCTTCATATAACCCATTCCAGCAACCCACAGGGATGGTCTTCACTCTTGATCTCACCATCACCACAAGTGCTCCATTTCCATGTTGCAACACTGAAATTCCCTTATCTAATCATAACCTTCTATCTTTCTATCTTTACACTGTACCTCTTCCTAAAGCTATCCTTTGTCCTTACTGGGACCTACCTCGAATCCCTACATCCCTCAGTAATTTCTCATTTCCTTTTACTGTAGCCAGGGTCACTCTCAATCACAGTATCATAACCTATCCACATTTAGTCAGCTCGTTCACTTGGGACTGGGATGACACACAGCAAATGAGTGATATTAGTCTTGAAACCAACAGTCTGCTCTATTTTATTCTTATGTGAGTATTTTGAGTTCTCTTCTTGAATGTGCACTTTTTCAAAAAGGACTATATTTTTCATTCAGGACGTCAGAGCCCCTACTCTAATTAGTTCAATTTCTCCTTATCCATATTAGAAATACAGAGGAAAGTTAGGCATAAGTAGGAAGTATACTTACACTCTTATGTAAGTTTAATTAGTAAGCAGTCACCAGAAGGTAATAAATCTACTATTTTAATCAACAGAAAAATATGTCCAGGGAGACTCACCCAAAATGAATTAGTTCCGACATTCTGGGCATAGAGTTGACATACATAGCCCTTTTATTTATCTGAGCACAGATTCTGGAGCTGTAGATTCATTGTCCCCAACTAATTTATCTCTGTTCAGAATATATTTCCATGTCCATTTTGCAATATCATCCATCAGACCAGATTAAAGTGCTAAACCTAAGGAGTAATTGCAGAATCCAAGAGGCCATCTGGTCCAACTCATAACTAAACAATAATCCCCTCAATAAGACACTTGGCAAATTTTGTCCAATATTTGCTTGAAAACCTCTCTAATCCCCAGTGAGAAGAGACCCTCTTCCTCCTAACTGAGCTTTACTTTAGCTTTTGGTCAACTATAATTCTTACCAACTTTTCCTTTATATTAAGTCTTAATTTAGCTCTTTATAATTTCTATCCTACTGCTCCTTGTTTTGTCCAATGGGCCAAGCAGAACATGTCTTATTCCTTTTTTTTGCCAGATGGCCCTTTAAGTACTTGAAGATTGCTATATCCTCAAGAAGTCTTCTCTTCCCCAGATTAAACATCCATAGTTCTATCAACCATATCATATAATGATATGATATAATCACTTCACCAATCTGGCAAATCAAGTTTGATTGTTATTACCTTGAATAGTAGTGGTGGTAATAATAATAATAGGTATTTATGTAGCACCTTGAGGTTGACAAATGTGCTTTACAGATAGCTTTGGTTGGCTCAGTGGATTGAGAACCACATCTGGAGATTATAAGTCCTGGGTTCTAATCTGACCTCAGATACTTCCTAGCTTTGTGACAGTGGTCATGTCATTTACTCTCCATTGCCTAACCCTTACTGGTCTTCTACCTTAGAGCCAATACACAATACTGATTCTAAGATGGAAGGTAAGGTGTTTTTTGTTTTGTTTTTAATGTGCTCTACAATTATCATGTCATTGTATCATCACAACAGCTCTGCAAGGGAGGTATGTCATTAATATCGTCATTTACAGATAGAGAAACTCAAATAAAGAGAGGTTAAATGACTTGCCTAGGGTCACATAGCTAGTATTTGAGGCAGGATTTTAACTATGGTCTTCCTGACTCCAACTCCAGCACTCTATCCATTGAACCACCTTGTTGTCTCTATGATGTGTATTACCTGTTTTGATTTGATGATATATCCTTGGAGAGAAAACCTGAAAAGTACATCAGTACCTAAAAATTCAACAACCATCTGGATCCACAACTGCATAGAGAAAGTAAGCTAGACTACCTTTGGGAAACTGCACCGTCATTCCAATGATGCCAGTCTTTTCCCTGAAACAAAGTCCAGTCTTTTAGCATCAATATTGCAAAAAAAAAAAATTTCAGTAATACTTCTGGCTACAAGTCTAGGAATACTATAATTTCAGAATAAATGAATTTAAAGATCACCAAAAGAGCAATGGCAATATTTATGGTGGGTGAGGACCTGCTAAATACACTGCAAGTGAAAAATTGTACAGAAGAACCAAAGATGTTACATAGAGTAACATTAACTGAGGGGGAAAAGATAAATGGGTTACATGGTGAGAGGGAGGAATAACTAATGGAAAACAAGTATTCTTTTGCTAACTATGCTTTGTCAAGAGAGCACGTGGAAGACACTGAGCATGTTGGTTAGAACTCCCCTGTGATGCATTTACAGGAGGACACAGATGAAAGTCACATAAGATGGGCAAGCATTAATGACTTTTTTCATCATTGGAAGAGAATCTGATATCTATTAAATCACAGATCCAATGGACTATTAGAATACTTTGAGTTTCAATGTATTTAATTCCAATATAAAACGGTTCACTGAACTGATTAAAAAACCAAACCAAATAATATGCTGCCTAAGGGAAACACCTAATGAATAAATGTAGAATTAGGATAATGAATTAAATTCAACTAACTCCAGAAAACTCAGAATATTAGTAATAATATTGGGGAAATCTAGATTCGAATTAGGAAGCATTAAGAGAAAGAAACTATATTAATGATATTATGCTAAGGAAATTATATTTTGCTAAGAAGTCCCATTGAGGGGGCAGCTGGGTAGCTCAGTAGATTGAGAGCCAGGCCTAGAGACCGGAGGTCCTAGGTTCAAATCTGGCCTCAGACACTTCCTAGTGTCTTTAAAAAAAAATAAATGAGAAGTTCTGTGCCCCTATGGGAAGCTTGTACTTTCAGTATGGAGAGGGGGAAAGAGAGAAGACCCCCCCTTCCACAAAGTTGGGTTCAGGGGAGACACCTGATGTTTAGAGTTGTCTCGGAGAGAAGGAGAGGGCATTTGAAGATTTCCCCTCTTCTGCCTTCCCTCCTTAGCTAAAGCTGCTCTCCCCAATTCACTCTTGTCCCTCTTGTCCCTCCTCCACTACTTGAGACCAAAAGGTCTCCCCTTGATCCGTTCACTCATACTCAGCTTGGGGAACAGATAACTTTTAAAGTTAACTCAATCAGGTAATACAAAAGAATAACGGACAAGGAAGAATGGGAAAAGGAAAGTGGGAAAAGGAGGTCCCTGTCTCTATCTAAAACCTTTTTCCTCCCTCCTTGAGTTTGGGGGGAAATCAGGCCTTGGCAGCCTGAGCCCCCCAAGAGAAAGTCAGGTTGACTCACCCCTAGGCAACAGGAGCTGAGGTAAAGTCTACTCAGGTTTTCTCTTCAGAAAGTCCCTTCAATTGGGAAGTGTTGGGGGGAAAGATTTTCCAGTCACCTGCAGGAAAAAGTAAGTAACCCACAGGAGAAAGTCTTTATCCATCTCTCCCAACTGAGGGCCTCACTGCTCTCCTCCCCAGAGTCTTCTCTCCTCCTCCCAGATTCCCCTCCTGGGGCCCCTCCCCATCAAGGTGATCAATTTCACATACTCTTCAGTGTTGGTACTTTTTCTCTAGTGCCAGCCTCTGTCACACCAGCTGTGTGACCCTGGGCAAGTCACTTAACTCCCATTGCCTAACCCTTACCACTCTTCTGTCTTGGAACCAGTATACAGTATTGATTCCAAGACATAAGGTACGGGTTAAAAAAGAGAGAGAGAGAGAAATGCCATTGAGATCTAGGACAGTTCTGAAGGACTGATGAGAAAAAATGCTATCCACTTCTAGAGAAAGAACTATGGGAGTAGAAATCCAGAAGAAAACATGTGATTTACCACTTGTTTATATTGGTATAGGATTTAAGGTTTGGGTTTTAAAGGATTGCTCTTTTACAAAAATGAATAATATAGAAATGGGTTCAAGTGATAAATATATGTATGTGTGTGTATATATATATAATATATATTACATATTTTATATTTTTTTATATAAAACCCAGTGGAATTGCTTGTTAATTCCAGGAGGGAAGAAGAATGAGGAGAGGAATAAAACATTAATCATGGAATCATGGGGAATTTTTTTTTAATTTTAAATTAAAAAAAATTTTAAATAAGTACCATTAATACAACATAATTAACATGGAAATATGGGTTATATGATAGCACATATACAACCTATATCATATTATCTGCCATCACAGGAAGGGGAGGGATGGAGAGAGGGTGAGAACAATGATTGCAAATGTCTAAAAATAATTATTAAAATTGTCTCAAAAGGTAATCTGGAAAAAATTTAAAACAAACAAATGAAAAAAAATTGACAGTGAAATGAAAGCATCTAGGTAGTATAGCAGATGGAGTGCTGAACCTGTAGTCAAAAAGACATAAATTCAAATCCTTCCTTAGATACATAGCTGCTGTGTGATGCTAGGAAAATCAGTTGACCTTTCTAAGCTTCCGTTTCTTCATCTGTAAAATGGGAATAATAAAGGGACCTTCGAAATGAAAATTATTGTGAATATACAATGAGACAATAAATGGCACTTTGCAAGCCTTTAAGTGTTTATATAAATTATTACTATTGTGTAAATTGTATAATTATTCTTCCCTATTTTTCCAGTTTTTTCACATGTTACTCTCCTCCTCTGTGTAGTCTATAATCCAGCAAAAGTGACCTTCTCCATGTTCCTTACACATGAACCTTAATCTCCCTAACTTCATTTTACTGGTTCAGAATTTCCCATGTTTAGACTACTTTACCTCCTCACCTCTGGTTTTTTTTCCCTGCCTTTTTTTTAAGACTGTTCAAATCTTACCTTGCTAATTCCCTAATCACGTGTCTTTTCTCTGAAATTGCCTCCCATCCTCACTGGATGCATATTTTATATGTATCTACTTGTTTACATATCTGTCCTTTTAAAATATAAGCCTCTTAGGACAGAACTGAGTTCTGCCTATCAGTAATATATGTAGCACAGTGTCTGGCATTCAGTAAGCACTTTTTTGAATGCTAATTGCTTGCTTGCTTGCTTGCAATATTGGCCATTTCTGTATCTAAAGTCAAAGCAATTAAATGTATCAAGAAAAAGTTAATTGAATTGCAATAAAAAAGCAGTGATCTTATGATCATAAAATATCAAAGATAAATAAAAAAGTTAGAGATTTGAATAGAATACTGACGAAACTGGATTTTATAGATCTATGAAAAATATAGAATCGGAAAAATAGGAATTATGCATTTTTTCACGTGCTCCCCAAAGTTCCAGAACAATCCTTACCAGGGATGTGGTGAACCAATGTGATGTGATCTCTACAAATTGTCTTGGTTTTGTTTTAAATATATGATTAAATATTTGATAGGAATTCTCTGACAGGTACTCAGGAGTACCCTGATGAGGAAGGAGTAAAGGAAGAGGAGAAAAGAGGAAGATTACTTAATACAATCCACAATAGAGACAGGTATCAATGCTAACATAAAACAGAACTGGTTTGCCCATGGTCATTGGTGATAGAGCTAGAACCCAAATTCAGGACTTCCTACTCCTAATGCAGAGATCTCAGTATGCTATTAGAGTGAATTTTACTGAAAATTTGTCTAAAAATGAAAGCAATCTGGAAGTGAAATCTCCAAAGAAAGTTATCCTATTTTATCTTAATGATTAAGAGGAATGGTGTTATAGTGAAATGATCATTGGTTTCCCCCATCAAAATACTTGAGTTCAAATCCTAATTCTACTACTTACTAGCAGTGTGACCTTAGGTAAATCATTTTGCTTCTCCAGACTCTATTTGCTCCTCTGTAAAACCAAGGGAATTTTTGGCTCTCTAAGCCTTAGTTTTCTCTTAAGTCCTTAAAAGAGAGAGCATGCAATAATGAAAAAGGAATTAAACCCAGTCAGAAAGATTTGAGTTCAAATTCTACCTTCTGCATTTTCAATCAATATGTCTTTGGACAGATGATTAAAACTCACTGAGCCTGAGTTTATTCATCTGTAAATGTGCATAAAAACATTTGTATCATCTTCTCAGGGTTACTATCAAGCTCAGATGAGAAAATATATGTAAAGTGTAACAAAACTTAAAAATGCTATAAAAAATAAAGATTATTGTTATAATTATTTTTTATCTCATTCTTTTGGTTTTAGGGAAGAATTAACTTTGAAACTGTTCTGGGACAAGCCCTCTACTATTATTCCTTTTTACTTACTGATTTGGCTATTATTTCCTTATATTTAATGTTCTATGGACTACTATATGTGTGAGAAAAATAGCTACTTCTGACAACTGAAAATACAAATTACTAGTATTTAAATTCCTCTCTTTAGACTCACTGGAATCATTATAGGAATATCTCCAGTTGAACAATGGCAATGATAACAGATCATTTCCCAAAGGCATCACCGATACTTAACCTATTCTCATATGGTTTCTTCCACTGATATGTGGGAAAGCTTCTCCTTTCTTAAGTTGAAAATTATGAGTATTCTGAATGGTGACACCTTTTAAAACAATCTTATAAAATGTGGCACTTGTGCATAAGGCTTCCATCTTTGTTAATGCATTAAATCATCAAGGAGATTCAGAGGTCTACATTTAGAGTATGAGGATTTATAATCTTGTCAATTCAAGAAAGCTAACAAGTTTCTGGTGTCTAGTAGCCACCAGGTCATATATTGAAAGTAGTAAGTGTATCCTAATTTTTATAACATACTGTGATATGTTACACTGTTTTTACCATATCTGCCTGCAATAATCACTAAGTGCCAAGTCCTTAATTAAAGCCCTTCTGCAATTTCTGATGGTAATGAATTGGTCCCAAACTGCCATCATCTCAATAAGCAAATCTGTAGGGCTTAAATTGTGGTGATGATGATGATGATGATGATGATGATGATGATGATAACTATTTTTCTCTAGCTCTAAAGATTATGAATTATAGTAAAGATAAATAGCTCTTAATAACTGATCATGCTAATTAAATTTAAAGATGTGAGAGTTAAAAATTAAATGACATTGCTCTTAAAAGATCATTTAAATCATTGTGATGCTTATCACTGGGAAGAAAGATGGAAAGATTCTTACTCTGTATGAAAGTTAGAGACATGGAGAAATGGGAGGCTAGCCTTTCAGTTAACTAATAATTGCAAAACTTCCACGCCTGCAGGAGCCCAGAAGCCCTATGTGGAAGAGGGCAGGAGTTGGGCATCTGTGTCATCCTCAATTCATTTCCTATAAATAGTCCCAGCAGATGCAGAAACTGATTTTTTACACCATTAGCATTTAACCCTCTAGGAATGTAAACTGGAATATTGAGTACTCACTTTCTATGGATGGAGAATTTCAGTAACAGTGACAGTGGCAGAACTTGACTTAAAAAGAATCTCAAAGACCATTCACATTGACTCTGGCAGTTAAAGGAAGAAGGGAAATTAAGCCACCTTTAGTTTAATGCTAATGCAGAATCATAGCATCTTAGAGCTATGAGGAAGTTTAAAGTTAATCAAGTCCACTCATCATCTCATTTTATAGATGAGGAAACTGATGCCCAGAGACTTCAAGGGACTCCCCCACTGCCACATTGCTGCTCTTTTGTGGCAGAACAATGATAAATGCTATTGATTGTCAGGAAGGCATACTTTCTGCCATATTGAATTGTTAGGAAATTGAGTTGCCTTGTACCTGCCTTTCTTTCTAAAGTTTTCTTTGGGCATTTCTGCCAGATCTAGAGTATTTAAAGATACACAAGAATATGTGGTTGATACATGCATTCATCCTGCACTACCACAAGAACCTACCTAAACATGGTTTGATGTACATATTCTCTTCATTGAGGTAAGACTGCAGCACCTACTCTAACTTAGGATAAGTGACTGCAATATGATTTCCTAAGACACAAAAATGTCTCACCCAGTGGCCAACCAGGTGCCAAGTTTGTTAGAATTGAACAATTTCTGGGACAAGAATTCATCACCAGAGCCATATCCAAATCTTCTCAACTTAGTAGCTCCAGCCCGAATTTGGGTTCCTCTGGCATAGCTTCCAAGAATCATGGGTCACCCCCATGCCATAATAGGCATTAGAAGAGAATTCTAGTGAACTTTTGAAAACAATCATTTCCTTACTATGATTTTTTTTATTACATAAGGCTTTAAGCTTGGCAAATCACATCATAACATCGCATTTTAGATTTTTGTGATATGTTTACATATGGTAGGTTGAAAACTAATTCACGCTCTTTCAATTTGAGTTATGAAAACTATAGTCAAATCAAACCTGTTCAAGGAGGAAACATTAGACATAAGCTTTCAACTAAGTGATCATCAATAATGGAGAAGTCACCTAAGGAGTATTTAAGGGTCATTCTACCTACCATCTGCTTCCTCAAACATGGTAGAACCCCTAACTGAATGGGAGTTTCCTCCACTTGAGATCACTGAGCTTATTTCTGCAAGGAAATATGAAGACCACAGGAATTCATGCTTCTTGCCTATTCTTCTGTCACTACTTGAGGATTATATCATTTCTTATCTCAGTAAAAACAATTTGCTCCCATAACCAAATCCCTATTTCCATTGTACTCAATCTACTCTACACCTCAAATAGTATGTTTTTAAGTAGGGATACTTAATGAGACAGAAAATGCAGCATTGTTGTGCAATTATAAGATGGAAGTGCCTTTTTCTTTAGAAATAAATGCAAAACATGTAAAATCCATATTAAATTGTTTACCATCTAAAGAAATGAAAGAGTGGAAGTGAGTGAGAGAGGAAAGGAGAAAAGAAGGGACAGAATTTGGAACTCAAAATTGTTTTTACAGGTAATTGAGGGGAAATAAAATTATTTAAAATTAAATAAATGCCAGAAATACTAAGTAGGATGAACACAGAGAAGGATAGAAAGATTTACAAATTCTAATGTAGAGTTAACTAAATAGATCCCCCAAATAAAAAAGAAATGATTATAAAAATATAAACAGAAGAACAAGTAAATGTTGCAAAATTACAAAAAATAAGCACATCTTCAAAGAAGAGAAATGAAACTCTCTACTACTTTGCCAAGGTAGGAGATCCACAAGTATGGTACATTGTAAATATTTACAGATTTTTTTAAATAGTCATCAGTTTTGTGGATTTTATCTCCTCCCATTTTTCTTTTTTTTCTCATTTAAAAATATTGCTATTGTGACAAGGAAATCACTTTAAAAGACTGATATATATTAATTTAAGGTCGCCAAGGAATTCAGCTATGTAATTCCTAAATGAAAACTCAAGTCAGTAGTCAACCTTTTATGGAGTTTAATTACAAACAGGAGGAAGAAAGGTATTAGAGATAGAGAGAGAGAGGGAGAGAGAAAGGGGAGAGAAGGGAATAGGGCTTAAATATCCCTTCTGTTTAGGCTGGGCCAAAAGGCCCAAGCCCTTAGATAGCTGAGGCAAAGAAAAGAGATCAGTCCCTATCACTCACGTGACCAGAATGGAGAAACAGTCTCAGGAGCCTCCACCTCCAGCTTCCTTCAGAGCAAGCTTCTCAGAGCAAAAACTCTCCAACCACCCACCCCTAGTCCTCAGACCCCCGCTATCTTTAAGGAAACTATCCAAGTTCCCTCCCCTCAGTTCTCACATCTACCAATCACTGTCCATGTCTTCCCTGTGCCAATGGTGGCTCTACCTTAACCCAGGACCACCCAGAGGTCTGTGGCTTTGCACATGTCTGTTGAAGGTCATATTCTCAAATAATTAAATCTTGATCCTTTGCTGCAGCCCTTCCTAAATCCTGTTACCCTGAGTAGGGTGGAGATTGGAATAATTAAATTTTGATCTATGCTGCAGCCCTTTCCATTGTTCAGCAAAAGGTTTCTGTCCTAAAGTAATCTTAAGAAGGGAGGAGGAGGAACCTCCCTTGCCAATGGGGTTCACATTCCAATAGACTATCAGTAAGAAATTTTCCAAGTATGAAATTTCCCAATGGTGAAATTTCCAACATTTATAAGTCTAAGAAATTTTAAGGTTTACACTATATGAGATGACTGTCCCAATGGAGTTGTGAGCAGAATATTTGGAGAAATTCTGGTGATATAATAAACAAAGATATCAATAAAAATTTATGTTTAAAAATAGCAAAAAAAAAAAAAAAGAAAAAGATAAAGGATTCTTACAAACCATTCCAAAGATTTGTTTTTGGTAAATCAGCAAAAATGCCATTGCTTTCCTGACTCATTCTGACCCCATTTGGAATTTTCTTATCAAAAATATTGGAGTATTGCATTTCCTACTCCAGCTCATTTTACATATGAGGAAACTGGGGCTAATAGGGTTAAATGATTTGCCCACATCACCCAGCTAGTAAATGTCCGAGGCTACACTTGAACTCATTAGGATGAGTATTCCTGACTTCAAGCCCAGCACTCTCCACCTCACCACCTAGTTGCTCAATGTTTTCTCTAGCACCCAAAAAATTTGGATCCAAATTTGAAATTTAAAATCCAAATCAAATTTGATGCATCAAATACTTGAATGTCTATTCAAAGAATACCATACACTAAGTGAGCTACAGAGATGATTAAAGTACACAGACTATGCCCTTAAAAATCCTAAGCTATCCTTTCCACTTAGAGTGATAAAATGTTGGACACAAATAATGCAAGGTACATAAGAAAGGTATGAGTAGTGGTGTGCTAGTCAATGATTAACAACTGGTTCTTCAGTGGGGAAATATGTGCATAACATTCTTTAAAATTTAATCCGCATTATTAACATTGTCTTGATAACTATTTAACCTAAACAATTAACAAGACAATTAATTAAATTCTCATTATTGGTGTTGTAAACACTTACCATCTATCTTAGAATCAATACTAAGGATTGTTTCCAAGGCAGAAGAGGCATAAGGGCTAAGCAATTGGGGTTAAATGATTTTAACAGGGTCACATAGCTAGGAAGTGCCCGAGGCCAGATTTGAACCTAAGACCTCCTGTCTCTAGGCCTGGCTTTCTATCCACTGAGCCTCCTACCTGCCCCTTAAGCCCTCATTTTTATTGGTTTGCCCATTTCTGATGTGTAAATACTGACACTGAAAATTTAAAAATGGGTCCTGATAGCCTGTTTGAGCCAGCTCCACCATATCCCTAGGTATAAGGCACTCTAGGAATTCAGAGGAGAAGAAGAATTTCTGTCTGGGAGATGGGCAATAGATGACTATTCCTAAAGCCTGAACATTACAAAAGATCCAAAAGGCCATCCAAAAACTCATTTTAGCTGGGGTTTTTTTTACAAGATTCTCCCTTTCCCTCAGGCCCAATTACCCAGTTCTCTTTTATAGATTTTACATATTGTGGGTATGTACTAGAACCCAGAGAAGCAGGGTACATAAGATATCAGAATGCTAAGAAGCCCAAAATCCTAAGAGGAACACTGGATTTGTCTTGAGAGTACACAATCAAGGCTCACACTGAGAATAAACAGATGATGGTTTTGAAACATAACATTGGTAATAGAGTTGAAAATAAAAAGGCAGCTTTACTCTATCAAAGAAAACCATACTGAGAAGGAACAAACATTCAGGGACAAGAGATTTTCTGGAAAATAGCAACCAGAATATTTCAAGAGCAAAGAATTATAGGGCTGGCCTTGAAAATCAATAGGTTAAGTCAATGTTCGTTCTGTTTTCTAGGTCAACAAACACTGATTCAAAGGAGTTTCCAGGATAATCTCTACAAAAGCCAGCACCTCACTCTATTACCATCCCCAGAGGATGTGTAGATGTAGGACAGATGACCATGCTACAGGGGAGATTGCATTCTAATGGGATCCCTCTGTTGTCTCTAGTCACTAAACCCAAGCAGGACACCTGCCATGTTAAACATGGGATATACTGAGGTCATTGAAACACAAGTGAGAAAGGACAGCTTATCTCAGTGGATAGAGAGAGAACTTCAGCGTTAGTAAAACTCAGATTTAAGTCCTACTTTTCACTTAGACTGACTCTGCAGCCCTGAGCAAGTCATTTATCCTTAGTGCCCCTAAGTAACTTGCTAAAATTTTTTAGTATAGTTACTGCATAATTTTCATAAAATCCAAGACAAAAATTTTTGAGAAAATTTTCAGGAAACTCTTCCCCTCTTCACTGGGGCCAATCACAGCTTCCAAATTGCCTAGCACTAACCAGGGGGAAATGTCTGTGGGATCCACATCTCATCCTCTGAAGGTGTCAACTCGTATCAATGGATTCACAAGTTTCTGACTGAGTTAAAAAGGTAGAACTCTTCAAGTAAGTGATTTGTGAATTCTCTTACTTTATAACAAAGTGTCAATTAAGGGTTAAGTAAGTGTTAACTCAAAATAGACAAAGAGAATAAAGAATTCCCTTTCACATTACCAAAAGAGATTGGTAAAGGCACTGGGGTGGGAAGGGCCAATATTGGAAGGGGCTACCTTTGCCCTCTCAATTTATTGGCCGCCATGGCCAATTGTCAAGGAAGTACCAGGGGCAAGAATAGGCAAGGGGTGATCTGTGGTAGGGAAAGTATGCGGATCAGCAGTGCTATTGAATGTCATCACTTATGTGACCCTGAGCAAGTCATTCAACCCTATTTATCTCAGTTTCCTCATCTGGAAAATGAGCTGGAGAAGAAAATGGCCATCTGTTCCAGTACCTTTGCCAAGAAAACTGCAAATGGGTTCACAAAGAGTGGAATATAATTGAAACAACTGAACAACAACCTCTCAATTCCCCAGCTGCCCAATCGTTGTAGTCCCCCCATAGTAAAGATACTATCCTTATCCCCATGACAATTAACTCCACTCCTTACCCCTTGCAACATTGGCCAATCTTTCATCCTTGTCTAGTCCTTCCACCATTGACTACTCTGCAAGAGACTTGTTCCATGCTTTCTACAGCCAGAGAAAGAACTGTGGTAGTAAAAACACAGAAGGAAAAACAACCGCTTGATCACATGGGTCGATGGGGATATGATTGGGGATGTAGACTCTAAATGATCACCCTAGTGCAAATATTAATAATATGGAAATAGGTCTGGATCAAATGACATATGTAAAACCCAGTGGAATTGCTCATTGACTACAGAAGGGGGTGGGAGGAGGGAAGGGAAAGAACATGAATCATGTAACCATGGAAAATATTCTAAATCAATTAATTAAATAAAATTCTGAGAGAGAGAGAGAGAGAGAGAGAGAGAGAGAGAGAGAGAGAGAGAGAGAGAGAGAGAGAGAGACTTGTTCCAGGCGCAAAATTGCTATTTAGAGTGCTCTCTACTCAGAATAGAAAAAAACTTCTTGACTCCTTCGAAAAGAAGCAGTAACTTCAGAAGTGCCTACAGGTATACCTACCACAAGCCAGCCATTCTAACCTTTCTGACATAAAAAATCAACAAATCTAGTCATTGATAGACAGTGTCTCCTGCTAATACCACCGGGTTTGTTTGTTTGTTTATTTGTTTGGGTTGGGTGGGGATTTCATTTGGGCTGGGAAGTACCACTACCACAGCACCAATTATTGCCAACGTTGAAATATTAGAAATTGGCCTGAGAACACCCTGAAATGAAGTGACTTGCCCTGAGTTAGTATTTGTCAGAAGCAGAACATAAACAGGGGTTTTCCCAATTTCAAAGCCATCTCTCTACCTACTGCAGGCTTTCTTTAAAAATAGCAAGAGCAGTAGTAACTCACATTTATAGAGTGCTTTAAGATTTATATATAAAAAAGATAGCCTGGTGTAGTCGTTATTTATTTATTTAGTGTTTTAAGATTTATGTCAATAAGCAATAGGTAGTCTGCAGGGATCCTTAGGTACAGTTTACTGTCCCCTTGTTTCTACCTAAGTTTAAAACCACTGCTCAAAGCAACTCTCTATAAGTTGCAGAAAAATGTTGGCCTGACCCCAAACCAGTGATTTTGCTACTCTTCCTACTCATTGGTGGCCAATAAAATTAAACTTCAACACAACAGAGATTGTATCAAAATCAAATCAATTCTTGATTCCTAGATGAGAATATGTCTTGGTAATAGCAATTATCACTGTTTTTCAGTTTTTTAAAGTCAAAATCAATCAGCGCCCATTCTGAACCTAGATCAGGTGATTTAGTGAAGAGAACAGAAAGAGTTGGATTTTTGAAGGAATCTTTCCATTGAGCTAAGGATAACTTGATAAATGGCTTTCCTAGAGATATTTCAGGCTCTAGTGATATTTCTGGCTCAAAACCGATATCAGTCAGCCAGAATCAAAGCATTCTCTTGCCTGGATAATACAGGAGCATAATAAAATAAAAATCATAGAACTGCTAAATTAAAAAGCACCCTAGAAGTCATCTAGGTTAACCCCTCCCAAAGTATTAATATCATCTACAGAGTCACACTAAAAGATGCTATTCTTTTTAATTAATTAATTAGTTTATTACATTAAAATATCCACTTACCTCAGAGAAGATTTTATTTGATAAATAATAAATATATCTTATTTATTTCTATTTACCAGTTCTTTCTCTGGAGATGAATACATACAAGTCATTCTTCAAAAATATTTCTCTTGTACATAATATTCTCTTTATTCTTCCTGCTTCAATCTTCATAATTTCATATAAGTCCATGTCTTTCCAATATTAATCTGTTCATCATTTTTATGGTGTTAAAATATTCCATCACAATCATATGCCACAACTTATTGAGCCATTCCCAAATTTATGGGTATCCCTTCAGTTTCCAGTTCCTTGCCACTACAAAGAGCTGCTATAATATTTCAGAACATATAGGTTCTTTTCCTTTTTTCCCTGATTACCTTAGGAAATGAAACTAATAGTGATATTGCTGGTTCAAAAGGTATATAGACAGTGTTTATAACTCTTTAAATATAATTCTAGATTGCTTTCCAAAATACTTTGGATTAGTTCAGTTACATCAACAGTATATTAATATTCCCATTTTTCGATCGCTTCCAAAACTTAATATTTTGCTCTTTTATTATTTTAGCCAATCTTTAGGTTGTTTTGATTTGCATTTCTCTAATCAATAATCTTATAGACCATTTTCATATAAATATATATACATAAAGAGCTTTGAATTTATAGTATGTTCATATATTTTGACCATTTATCAATTGGAGAATGGCCCATGTTCTTATATATTTGACAAAAATTCTCTATATATTTTAGATATGAGACCTCTATCCAAGAAACTGTCTATAAAAATTTTTCCCATCTTACTGCTTTCCTTCTAATCTTGACTATATTTGGTTTTATTTGTACAAAACTTTTCTACTTACACATTCAAAATGACCCATTGCTTTCTATTTCTTGTTTATACATAAATTTTTCTCCTATCTTTAAATCATATAATGTTCCCTATTTATCTAATTTGTTTATGAAGTCTCCCCTTATGCCTAGGTCATATATCCATTTTAATATTATCTTGGTAAAAAGATATTGGTCTATATCTAGTTTCTGCCAAATCGCTTTCCAATTTGTCCCAACAATTTTTACCAATTAGTGAATTCTTATTCCCAAAACTTGGATCTTTACATTTGTAACACCAACAATGTTCTATAAGAATAGAAAGTAAGAGATAATCCATTTAAACTAACCAAAGCGAAAATAAAATACGTAGGGATATATCTATCAAAATAAACCAAAACTACATGAACATGAATGTAAAACAAATATTTTTATACAAATCAGATCATATTTAAATAATTGTAGAAATACTAATTGTTCGTGGGTGGGCAGAGCTGTTGTGATTAAAGTGACAATCCTATGTAAACTACTTAGTCAATTTTTTTCTAACACTTTTTTCTAGATTCTGTGTGGACTTCCATGCTTCCGTGTATATTTGTTAACCATTTGCCATGATTTCCAAGATTTCAGTTCATTCAATAAATTTAAATTAAATCAACATTTAATATCTGTGTGCAAGATATAAAGGATACAAACATGAAGTATGAAGGTCTTCCTCAAGGAAATTACAGTCTAATAATGAAAGGAATCCCAAAAGTCATTTAAATCCAATCTTGTAATTTTACAGATATAAAAGCTGAGACCAAATGAAGCTACATGATTTGCTCCAGGTCACACAGGTGGTGACAGGAAAAGAATTTGAACATGGGTCCTCTGGCTACAAAACAAGTGCTCTTTCTGATAAAAAGAGAATGCAATAGATAGAAGCAATGATATCATAACAATAATGGCTTTGCAATTAGATTCTGCAAAGTAGACTATAACGTGGGCAGAGGAGAGAGATAGCCAAAATGCACTAAAATGTTCAAGGTGGGAGAAAGCACTGTTCAGGTGGAAGAGGTGGAAAAAAGGATTTCCATGGCTAGAAATGAGGAAGGAGCATGTTCCCAGAACCTGGGGTGGCCTGCACAAATGCACCTCGTGTATTGGATCCCTCTAAGTCCCAAACAACTGGTACCAGCAGTCAGGTCCTTTTTTGAGAAGCCTTTTTTAAAGTTTAAGATCACTGATCTGATCTGATCAGAAAACCCAAGTTGGAACTTCTGGGTAATCATGGCTGCAATCTAGACGCCACACACTTCGTCTCCCTGGCACCGAACGAAATAGATTACATCAAAGGAGCATAAAAATCACCTTTGGCAGAACCGGACTCCCCAGTACCCCACAGAGGCGAAGGTACGTGGGGTTTGAACATTTCCACACTATAATAAGAAGGTGGAAAAGCTTGCACAGAAATGTGAACTGAGCTGCCCTTTCCCCCCTACCTCCCCCACCAAATCAGAGCGAGCTACCAGAGCGCTCACTGGGACAGCGAGTAAGTGGGGAATGTCTCTGTCTTGGGGGGCACTCCAGGGTCCTTGGGATCTGGGGAATGCCAGGGAAAAACATCTCAGGGTGGTTTCACGGGAGAATCCTGCACTGATCACAGGGGTCCCAGGGAGCCATACTCAGGGCGGTTGTGCTGAGCATCTCGGAGGAGCTAAACACCAGGGGCAGACCACAAGCTAATTATCTCAGCGGAGCTGAACACCTCGGCAGTTTGGCTGTGATCAGGGGCCCAGTGCTCTAAGAAACCTCAGAGGCTGGGAAGAACTAGTCTGAGGCAACCTAAATTCACAGAAAACCCGGCCATATCACACAGACCCCAGACCAAAAAGGAAAGGGGAATAAAACCACCAAAGGGATGGCTCACATGGCCCAAAATCAAGCCTCCAGGAAGAAAGGGGAAAAGGTGACTATTGAAAACTTTTATGGTGGAAGTACCCAAGGAAAAGAAGAAAATGAGGAGGAAATCCAAAAAAAAATCAGAACATGCCTCCCAAAATGGAAACTATCAACAAGCTCTGGAAGATCTTAAACTGGAACTTACCCAAAAGATGGAAACCTGGGAAGAAAAATGGGAGAAAGAGATCAGCAGTCTGACAGATAAGACTGCTCAATTGGAAAAAGAGCTCAAAGCATCCAAGAGAAGGGCAGACAAAGCTGAAAAGCAAAACCAGTCCCTAATGACCAGAATTAAGCAACTCGAAGAAAGTGAAATCATAAAACAGCAAGAATCAATAAAGCAAACCCAAAAAATTAATGAACTAGAAGAAAACATAAAATATCTCACTGAAAAGGTCACAGACTTGGAAAACAGAGGAAGAAGAGACAACCTCTGAATTATTGGTCTCCCAGAAAAACCAGAGATAAACAATAAACTCGATGATTTCTACAGGAGATTATAAAAGAAAATTGCCCACACGTTCTGGAGCAAGGGAGCAAAATAGAAATAGAAAGTGTTCATAGAACACCCTCTATACTAAATCCCCAAAAGACAACCCCTAGGAATGTAATCACCAACTTCAAGAGCTTCCAAGAAAAGGAGAAAATCCTACAAGAAGCCAAGAAGAGGAGCTTCAAATATAGGGGGGCTCCCATAAGGATCACACATGACTTAGCGGCTAACACACTAAGAGACCACAAAGCATGGAACACGATATTTAGAAAGGCAAGAGAGCTGGGTCTCCAACCAAGAATCAACTACCCAGCAAAACTGACTATATACTTCCAGGGGAAAGTATGGGCATTCAACAAAATAGAAGATTCCCAAGCATTTGCTAAGAAAAGACCAGAACTTAGTGGAAAATTTGATATCCAAGCACAGAAAGCAAGAGAAACATGAAAAGGTAAATATGAAAGAAAGGGAAAAGGAGATAAATCTTATCTTTTTCTTTAAGTCAAACTCTCTTCTATAAGGACTACATTTACATCAAATTATATATATTAATATGTGGGGGAAATGTTTTGTGTAACTCTCGAAAATTGTAGCATCATAAGAGTAGTTAGAAGAAACATGCATAGGGAAAGATTGGGGCATTAAGAAGATTTGGGGAAAGTGGGGGCAAAGAAAGGAAAAGTGATAGGGGAACCATCAATAACACTAAGATTTACTTCAAGAAATAGGGGGGGGGGACTTAATAGAATAATCTTTCCCATATAAAGATACACATGGGAAGGGGAGGAGAAGAACTCTCATATGAAAAGGAGAGGAAGAGAGCATGAAGTGGAATTACTTAAACCTTACTCTCAGTGAAATCAACTCTGAGAGGGAAGAACATCTAGATCCAGTGGGATCCTGAATTCTATCTTATCCAATAGGGCAAGAAAGAAAGGAAAATTAAGGAGGGGGAGGGGGAGGGAGTATTAAAAGGGAGGGAAGGAGAGGGGGGAGGGGAAGGGAGCATAAAAAAGGAGGGGCTAGAAAGGGAAATATATCAAGGGAGTGGACTAGGGGGACTGACCTAAAGTAAATCACTGGTTCAAAAGGATATAGCTAAAGAAGAAAGGTCAGAACTAGGGGAAGATATCAAAATACCAGCAAATCCATAAATGACAATCATAACTTTGAACATGAATGGAATGAACTCACCCATAAAACGTATACAAATAGCAGATTGGATTAGAACCCCAAACCCTATTATTTGTTGTCTTCAAGAAACACATATGAGGCGGGTTGACACTCATGAGGTTAGAATTAAAGGTTGGAGTAAGACCTTTTAGGCCTCAACTGATAGAAAGAAGGCAGGAGTTGCAATCATGATATCTGACAAAGCCAAAGCAAAAATAGACCTGATCAAAAAGGATATGCAAGGTAAATATATTCTGTTAAAAGGGAGTATAGAAAATGAGGAAATATCACTAATCAACATGTATGCACCAAATGGTATAGCATCCAAATTTTTAATAGAGAAACTAGGAGAATTGAAGGAGGAAATAGACAGTAAAACCATATTAGTGGGAGACTTGAACCAACCACTATCAAATGTAGATAAATCAAACCAAAAAATTAACAAGAAAGAGGTAAAAGAGGTGAATGAAATCTTAGAAAAATTAGAGTTAATAGACATATGGAGAAAAATAAATAGGGACAAAAAGGAATACACCTTTTTTTCAGCACCACATGGCACATTCACAAAAATAGATCATACACTAGGTCACAGAAACATGGCACTCAAATGCAGAAAAGCAGAAATAATATATGCATCCTTTTCAGATTACAAGGCAATAAAAATATTGATCGGTAAGGGTACATGGAGAGCCAAATCAAAAATTAATTGGAAATTAAATAATATGATACTCCAAAATCGGTTAGTTAGAGAAGAAATCATAGAAACAATTAATAATTTCGTTGAGGAAAATGACAACGGCGAGACATCCTTTCAAACCTTATGGGATCCAGCCAAGGCAGTACTTAGAGGAAAATTCATATCCCTGAGTGCATATATTAACAAATTAGGGAGGACAGAGATCAAGGAATTGGAAATGCAAATCAAAAAACTTAAGAATGAACAAATTAAAAACCCCCAGAAGAAAACCAAACTAGAGATCCTAAAAATTAAGGGAGAAATTAATAAAATCGAAAGTGACAGAACTATTGAGCTAATAAACAAGACTAGAAGCTGGTACTTTGAAAAAACAGACAAAATAGACAAAGTACTGGTCAATCTAATTTAAAAAAGGAAAGAAGAAAGGCAAATTAACAGTATCAAGGATGAAAAGGGGGATCTCACTTCCAATGAAGAGGAAATTAAGGCAATCATTAAAAACTATTTTGCCCAACTATATGGCAATAAATATACCAACCTAGGTGATATGGATGAATATTTACAAAACTATAAATTGCCTAGACTAACAGAAGAAGAAATAGATTTCTTAAATAATCCCATATCAGAAAAAGAAATCCAACAAGCCATCAATGAACTTCCTAAGAAAAAATTCCCAGGGCCTGATGGATTCACCAGTGAATTCTATCAAACATTCAAAGAACAGCTAACGCCAATACTATACAAACTATTTGACATAATAAGCAAAAAGGGAGTTCTACCAAACTCCTTTTATGATACAAACATGGTACTAATTCCAAAGCCAGGCAGGCCAAAAACAGAGAAAGAAAATTATAGACCAATCTCCCTAATGAATATAGATGCAAAAATCTTAAATAGGATACTAGCAAAAAGACTCCAGCAAGTGATCAGAAGGGTCATCCACCATGATCAAGTAGGATTTATACCAGGGATGCAGGGCGGGTTCAATATTAGGAAAACTATCCACATAATTGACCACATCAACAAGCAAACCAACAAGAACCACATGATTATCTCAATAGATGCGGAAAATGCCTTTGCTAAAATACAACACCCATTCCTACTAAAAACACTAGAAAGCATAGGAATAGAAGGGTCATTCCTAAAAATAATAAACAGTATATATCTAAAACAATCAACTAATATCATCTGCAAAGGGGATAAACTAAATCCATTCCCATTAAGATCAGGAGTGAAACAAGGATGCCCATTATCACCTCTATTATTTGACATTGTATTAGAATCACTAGCAGTAGCAATTAGAGAAGAAAAAGAAATTGAAGGCATTAAATAGGCAAGGAGGAGACCAAATTATCGCTCTTTGCAGGTGACATGATGGTCTACTTAAAGAAACCTAGAGATTCAACCAAAAAGCTAATCAAAATAATCAACAACTTTAGCAAAGTTGCAGGATACAAAATAAACCCACATAAGTCATCAGCATTTCTATATAATTCCAACACAGCTCAGCAGCAAGAACTAGAAAAAGAAATTCCATTCAAAATTACCTTAGACAAAATAAAATACTTAGGAATCTATCTCCCGAGACAAACACAGGAACTATATGAACACAACTACAAAACACTTTACACACAACTAAAACTAGACTTGAACAATTGAAAGAACATTAACTGCTCATGGGTAGGACGAGCCAATATAATAAAAATGACCATCCTACCTAAACTCATCTATCTATTTAGTGCCATACCCATGGAACTTCCAAAAAAATTTTTTATTGATTTAGAAAAAGCCATAACAAAGTTCATTTGGAAGAACAAAAGATCAAGGATATCCAGGGAAATAATGGAAAAAAAATACAAAGGAAGGGGGCCTTGCAGTCCCAGATCTCAGACTATATTATAAAGCAGCAGTCATCAAAACAATTTGGTACTGGCTAAGAGACAGAAAGGAGGATCCGTGGAATAGACTGGGAGCAAGCGACCTCAGCAAGACAGTATACGATAAACCCAAAGATCCCAGCTTTTGGGACAAAAATTCACTATTTCATAAAAACTGCTGGGAAAATTGGAGGACAGTGTGGGAAAGCTTAGGTTTAGATCAAAACCTCACACCCTACACCAAGATAAATTCAAAATGGGTGAATGACTTGAACATAAAGAAGGAAACTATAAGAAAATTAGGCGAACACAGAATAGCATACATGTCAGACCTTTGGGAAGGGAAAGACTTCAAAACCAAGCAAGACTTAGAAAGAGTTACAAAATGCAAAATAAATAATCTGGAATACATCAAATTAAAAAGTTTTTGTACAAACAAAACCAATGTAACCAAAATCAGAAGGGTAGCAACAAATTGGGAAACAATCTTCATAAAAACCTCTGACAAAGGTTTAATTACTCAAATTTACAAAGAACTAAATCAATTGTACAAAAAATCAAGCCATTCTCCAATTGATAAATGGGCAAGGGACATGAACAGGCAGTTCTCAGCCAAAGAAACCAAAACTATTAATAAGCACATGAAAAAGTGCTCTATATCTCTTATAATCAGAGAGATGCAAATCAAAACAACTCTGAGGTATCACCTCACACCTAGCAGATTGGCTAACATGACAGCTATGGAAAGTAATGAATGCTGGAGGGGATGTGGCAAAGTGGGGACATTAATTCATTGCTGGTGGAGTTGTGAATTGATCCAGCCATTCTGGAGGGCAATTTGGAACTATGCCCAAAGGGCGATAAAAGACCGTCTGCCCTTTGATCCAGCTATAGCACTGCTGGGTTTGTACCCCAACGAGATAATAAGGAAAAAGACTTGTACAAGAATATTCATAGCAGCACTCTTTGTGGTGGCCAAAAATTGGAAAACGAGGGGATGCCCTTCAATTGGGGAATGGCTGAACAAATTGTGGTATATGTTGGTGATGGAATACTATTGTGCTAAAAGGAATAATAAAGTGGAGGAATTCCATGGAGACTGGAACAATCTCCAGGAAGTGATGCAGAGTGAAAGGAGCAGAACCAGGAAAACATTGTACACAGAGACTTGTGGTACAATCGAAGGTGATGGACTTCTCCATTAGTGGCAATGCAATGTCCCTGAACAATCTGCAGGGATCTAAAAAATACTATCCACAAGCAGAGGATAAACTGTGGGAGTAAAAACACCGAGGAAAGGCAACTGCTTGACTACAGGGGTTGAGGGGATATGACTGAGGAGAGACTCTAAATGAACACTCTAATGCAAATACCAACAACAGGGAAATGGGTTCGAGTCAAGAACACATGTGATAACCAGTGGAATCGTGCGTCGGCTATGGGAGAGGGAAAGGTGGTGGGAGGGGGGCGGGGAGGAAAAGAAAATGATCTTTGTTTCCAGTGAATAATGTTTGGAAATGACCAAAGAAAATAATGTTTAAAATTAAAAAAAAAAAGAAAAGAAAACCCAAGTTGTAACCTCAGTTCTTGACATTTATTAGCTATGTGACCTTGGAGAAGTCACATCTTCTCTAAGGGCTGGTTTCCACCTCTAGCGCTACTCGCCTCTCTGGGTTATTGGGAGAACCCAAGCAGATAGCAAATGCAAAACACCATAAATTGAAATATCATCCACAAAAGGAAGGGAGTAACTAAATAATCTCTAGGATATCTACCAACTTGAAATCTATAAAGCTGTCCAACATTATCTAAGTATTCCTCCCACGTTGTTACTTTCCCCATGATAGTTTTGATATATTGTAAGTTGTCATAAGAAATTAAATGAGAATTTTGAGGGAGTTTTGCAGAAGCTGAAGATGACAGGAGAAAGCCAGCAGACAACAAAGAAAAAGTTTAGAAACTCAGGAATGCATAAAATATATGTATAGTGTTATATAACATCAACATATTTTATCTTTTATCACCAAAAATATATACAATTTATTTTACTGTAAACACCCCATAAATTATACTTAGCAAATACTACAAGATAAGTACCTTAAGAAAACCATGAGATGAGCAGAGTACCATCTTACAAAAACTATACACCATGGGAGACCAGCCCAGAAGAGACCTAGCAGGAGAAGCATATTACCAAAAATATTGGCAGCCCTGTGGTATCTGAGGTATCAGTTGCCTTTCATGCATGTACTCCATATAGTTGTGCCCCTGAATATATGAATTTAAAAGGAAGCCAGCATGGGCCCTTCAAAAACAAATCAGGGCAGACTAACTGCAGTTGGGTTTGGGTTTTGATCTGTTTTGTTTTGTTTTTTGACAGATTCATGGATAAACATCAGCTTGGTCAAAAATATCTGGTGGAATGACACATGAGCCTTTCATTGACTTTCTACTAGTCCCTATTTTTGCTGATGATTTGGATATAGGCTTATCTTTTTTTAAACTCTTACCTTCTGTTTTAGTATCAATTCTAAGACAGAAGAATGGCAAAGCTAGGCAATTGGAATTAAGTAACTTGCCCAGGATCAAACAGCTAGGAAGTGTCTGAGGTCAAATTTGAACCCAGATCCTCTCAACTCTAGTCCTGGCATTCTCTCCACTGGGCTACCTGGCTGCCCTTTATTAGTCATGTTTATTAAATGTGAGTCTGACATACTGGTAGATGACACAGTCAGGACCCAAAAAGACTATGACAGGCTAGAATGATGGACCAAATCTAATATAATAAAATTTAACAGAGAGTGAATATAAAGTCTCAATTCGGGTTCAAAAAAGTAAAATGATAACTCGAGAAAAAAACTTGGGATTTCTGTATATTGAAAATTCAATAGGAGGCAACAGTGGGATATGACAGCTTAAAAAGCTAATGAAAGCTTAAAGCATTTTCTCTGCTTTAGTCAGTTTCTTTCTTTCTGTGCTCAACTCTTGCCATCATATTTTAAGACAGGCATTAGCATACAGAGCAGATTAGTCAGGATAGTGAGAAGCCTCAAGATCATGCCCATATGAGGAATGGTGGAAGAACTGGGGATGTTCAACCTGGAGAAGAGCAGACTTGACATGATCGCCATTACCCACTGTTGGCAGGGTAGGAATAAGAAAGAGGAAATGAGTTTGGTCTAGAGGCAGAACTAGAATCAGCTCTAAAGAATGCAAAAAAAGGCAAATTTCATCTCTAAGTAATAAAAAACTTCTTAATCATAGTAGCTCTCCAAAAAGTAGATGACTCGTCTAAAGAAGTGGTGGGTTCCTTCTTGTTAAACATATTCAGGTAAAAGCAATATTGTGCAATTCTTGTTCAAGTCTGCCTTGGGCTAGAAAGCCTCACCCGCCCTTTCCAACTCTGATATTCTCTGATTTTGTGTCTTCCAACTTGAAACCTAGGCATGGATGTCATTGCTGTGAAAGGAGCTAATCTAGAAATCAATACTTAAAAGAAAAAAAAGAGAGAAGTGTCAACAGTGTTCCCAAAATTGTAATTCTGTTCAAGAAGTGGAATTGGAAAGATTCTCAAGAGGTCATCATCCACTTTCAGGTCCTAACCTTCAATCAGGATTTCACTTGCACTGCCTAAGCCAAATGCCTAGCTGCTTCTGAAACATCCAAGTACTGTTATTTAAAACTGCAAGTAATTTGAATATGGTAGCAAGGTGGTGCAGTAAATAGAGTGCCAGATCTGGAGTCCAGTTCAAATCTGACCTCAGGCTCTGACTAGCTTTGTGACCCTGGGCCAGTCACTTAATCTTATTTGCCTCAGTTTCCTTATCTATAAATTGAACTGGAGAAAGAATGACAAACCACTTCATTATCATATTTGCCAAGAAAACCTCCAATGGAATCACAAAGAGTTGGATACAACTAAAAGGACTGACAAGCAACATTTTGAATATAGATGGGGAAGAGGAGAAGTATGGCACTAGTGGGAGAAGTGTGTGTTATTCCAGGAGCCCTGGCTCTGAGCCAGAAAGACTGCAGAGATTCATAATATTAGTGTAGAGTGGCTCACAATGAGAGAAATGCAAACAAACAGGGGTTTAGCAGCTTGTTAGAGGAATCAGCAAACTCTCCTCTGCCAGTCATTTGAAAGCAACTCAGTTGCCAAGACTAACCAATTAGAACTCAGAATGGTATTGTATTGTTCCCTTGTCTTGCCCATTAATAGTAGCAGGAGGACAATAATTCAAAATAATTACACATGTGAAAGGCAGTAATTAACAATACAAATTAGCTATTAAATGATTCAAAAATTCCAAAGTGAGACAGTGACCTTTTCACTTTTTCTCTGGCAGAAACAAATGAGATGCTGATTGGAGAAGAAAAAGAATCAGGTGCCTCTAATATGATACACATCTTCACCTTCAAATGGGCTCAGGGCCAAGTTAATTAAAAACCGGGTTGAAAGAGTGCATTCCTTGAGCTCTCCAGGTGTGGCTTTTTCCCATACTCCCTCTGAAGGGTCATCTTCCTTCCTCAGCTCAAGCATGAAGCCTCAAGAAAGGAAGGACTGATTCTGCCTTGAAGGCTTACTGCCTTGTGGAATTAACAGATGCTGTCAGAACATAGATTCATAAGCTCATTTTCCCCACCCTAATTGAGAATTACCAGCTGTAAATCCACATACACATTTTTTTCCCACTAGCTCCTTTAACAAATACTGCTAGTTCTTATGAATAGAGCTTTCGCATTTGGGCTCCTGGAGATTTTCCTTTTGAAAACCTTGCAAGTTTATGCATGCCTGCCTGCCTGTTGAGCAAAATAATCTATAGGAGTCTGGAAGAAGTGTTAACCATACCATTCTCCCCTGATGTGAAATTCATTCTGTTGACAGCTTAAAATGTTGTCATCTTACAGTAGATGCCTCATTGTCTTAGAGCAATTGTGTCGAACTCAAAAAAGAAATGGGAGCCATTCAGTCCTATACAAGGATCCCCACTGGCTGCATACTGACTTAGAAAATCACCTAGTACCATTATCTATGTTTTATTGGATTTTTATTATCTTGCTAAATATTTCCCATTTTAATCTTGTTCTGCAGCCTACGATTGGACACCTCTGTCTTAGAGACTCTACACTAAGCTGCAGAGTTATTTGCCTTTTTTCTAATGATAAAGTTTAGTCCTCCCCCCTCCCCCAATCCCCAGAGTCAAAAGCCCATCACAATCCTGGGTGTTTCTGTTGAAGCCAAGACATTAAAAGTACTTTCTACAATTGTCCAAGTGTCTCTAGAGCATGGAGCATTATTTGAGGTGGAAAAACCCAGGCTCGGTAGCTGATATAAAGCAAGAGCAAGCCTACCTTTAAGTATAAACAACAGATAAATGTTTCAGTCATTAATTTGTCCCAATTTGTCTCAAAGTTCTAATGCATACACCTCTATGAACCCATTCCCAAAGGTTTCAAAGACTGCCTCTGTGCCATTGACAAAAAACTCTCTATATCCAACCTCTGCCTAGAGTTTGAGTTCTACATTTCAAACTGCCTGCTGGTCATCTTTTATGTTTAAAAAAAAATCAGTTCATCAAACATTATTAAGCAGATTTCAAACTCATCATGTCCAAAATGGAATTTGTCATTCCCCCTATTCCCTCTCCACTTAACTTCCTGAATTCTGTTACTGGTCCCACTATGCTCCTCGGGAAGCGGACTGAAAACTTTGATGTTATCGTTGGCTGTTCCTTTTCCCTCAGGTACAAAATGTGTGAATTTTTCCTCCTCGGTATCTCTCATACCCCCCCCCCTTTCTATTCCCACTGCAGCCTCCTCCTCGATGTAGTCCCTCATTGTCTCTCACAAGGATGATTGGAATTGCCTCTAAACTGTTTTTCCTGCTTTCCAATCTTTTACCTCTCCACTTCATCCTTACATTGCTAACTTAACAGCCCCAACCGAGTACACCTTTCTTCTCCCTGGCTATCAGTGATTCCCTAGTGTGTATTTGGTACATGTTAAGTGCCAGGCACTATGCTAAACACTTTTTACAAATAGTGTCTAATTTGATCTTCTCAGCAATTCTGAAAGACAGGTGGTATTATTATCCCCAATTTACACTTGAGGAAACTGAGGCAGGCAGAAGTGAAGGGACTTACCCAAGACCATGCAGCTAGTAATCATCTGAGGTTGGATTTGAACCCAGGTATTCCTGACTGCAAGTCAGCAGTCTATCCCTTGGGTCACCTAATGCTCAATAAATAAATGTTATATTCCATATACTAGCATTCGACGTTTTTTGAAATCTCGTGACAGCCCTCATATTGAAATGGACACTTCACTACTCCCTTCTCATCCTATATTTCCTATCTTTGTGGACTTTGCTCATGATATGCCCTTTATAAGGGCAGCTATGTGGCACAGTGGATAGAGTGCAAGCTCTGGAGTCAGGAAGACCTTAATTCAAATCTGGACTCGGGCACTTATTAGCTATGTGATCCCAAACAAGTCACTTAACCCTGTTTGCCTTATCTATATCCTCATCTATAAAAAGAGCTGGAGAAAGAGATGGCAAATCATGCTAGTATCTTTGCCAAGAAAACTTTAAATGGGGTCAACGAAGAGTTGAACACAACTATTCAACAAAACAACATCTCCTTGGAACAGTATTCAACAACCCCCTCCTCCATGTATAGCCACCTGTTAAACCCTCTCTTGTCCTTTAAAGTGTAACTCAGGCCAGCCGTCCCTGTTCATACTAATATCATCTCCATCATAGCACTTTGGACCTTTTTCCTCTGCAGTAAAAGGTAAGGTGGGTGACTTTTCATCATTTTCTAACCCCCACTCCAAGAATAATCACCTTCCACATGGCAGATGCTTAAAATAAATACTTGTCAGACTAATTATTGCTAAATTGTACATTGAAGTCATCAGATTCAGGAAGAACTTGCTCTGAGGAGGGTGCAATAGAATTTGGGTTTGGTTCCTTTCTTTGATGATCAGAGGAAGGATGGTTAGAAAAATGTCCCTAGGACCATATGATTTAAAGGTAGAAGTGCCTTAGACATAGCAGACCCAATCATTTCCCTTCCAGAAAAGGAAATAGAGACTTAGAGAGAAAATAACTTGCCCATCTCTACAATGACAGTAAAGAGGAAAGCTTGGATTCAAACTCAGGTCCTTTGCTTCTAAACCCAGTGTTCTTTTGTGTATATATTTATCTAAGCAGAAAAAAAAAGAGAGATGATTTTAAATATACATCCCTGCATGCTCTTCAGTGAAATACACATCCCTTCCTCTCCATGGACATGTATTCCTCATACAGATCTACTACCACTTTAGCCCTTTTCTTGGCAAATATAAAATCCCATGAATGCTTTAAAAATAATTAGTCTTTGGACATCATTATCTGCACAGTAGCAAACCCCATCCCTGGGCTATAGGGTACTTGGCTCTGTTTGTTTTTCTAGGACAATCTGTATAAAATTAAACACAAACATTCAAAAAAGTGACTTCTAAGCTATTCATCCCATTTTTGTGTACTCTATCATACTTTCAACCCAATGACAGCTCTTTAGCTTTCAAAAGCCAGAATTAGAGCTTTCTGCTCCAATGCATTCCACCTGAGATAATAACTCCTGCCAACTGAGGAAGCTACAAGGTGTCCATCACCCTTCCTTATCTTCCCTTCAACAGAAGCATCCTAAACTGATATTTGTCACTAAAGTGAGACATGGGAAGGCCAGGAGCAAACAAGTACTTTTAAAAAGCAACAAACAAACAATAGCTCTCCAGTCTGATGCCACTGAATCTTAATTCAATTCGGTAGCAAGAGCCTGAAAAAGGAATGGGAAGAGCCCCTTCAAACTTACTGGAATTTGAACCTTGTGTTTTTACCAATGCAGTGTAAAAAATGGCATTAAGGACAACATAAATACTGTGTTTGAATTGTAACATCCCAGTCCCAGGGGTGGAGACCTTTTACCAAGTATGAGAAAACTGTAAATCGAAAGATAAAACACTTCAATAAAACTACACATCAAGAAAAAAATGGTATTAAAGATACAAAAGTTGAGAAAAGTGGCCGGTTGGAAAAAGTATACACAGAGAACCCAAGACCTCCACGCTGAAGCTAGTTGGCACAATGGTTAGGGTTGTGACAAGGAAATCACTTTAAAAGACTGATATATATTAATTTAAGGTCGCCAAGGAATTCAGCTATGTAATTCCTAAATGAAAACTCAAGTTAGTAGTCAACCTTTTATGGAGTTTAATTACAAACAGGAGGAAGAAAGGTATTAGAGATAGAGAGAGGGAGAGAGAAAGGGGAGAGAAGGGAATAGGGCTTAAATATCCCTTCTGTTTAGTCTGGGCCAAAAGGCCCAAGCCCTTAGATAGCTGAGGCAAAGAAAAGAGATCAGTCCCTATCACTCACGTGACCAAAATGGAGAAACAGTCTCAGGGGCCTCCACCTCCAGCTTCCTTCAGAGCAAGCTTCTCAAAGCCCAACCACCTCTCAGAGCAAAACTTCTCCAACCCCCCCTAGTTCTCAGACCCCGCTATCTTTAAGGAAACCATCCAAGTTCCCTCCCCTCAGTTCTCACATCTACCAATCACTGTCCATGTCTTCCCTGTGCCAATGGTGGCTCTAGCTTAACCCAGGACCGCCCAGAGGTCTGTGGCTTTGCACATGTCTGTTGAAGGTCATATTCTCAAATAATTAAATCTTGATCCTTTGCTGCAGCCCTTCCTAAATCCTGTTACCCTGAGTAGGGTGGAGATTGGAATAATTAAATTTTGATCTGTGCTGAAGCCCTTCCTAAATCCTGTTACCCTGAGTAGGGTGGAGATTGGAATAATTAAAATTTTGATCTATGCTGCAGCCATTTCCATTGTTCAGCAAAAGGTTTCTGTCCTAAAGTAATCTTAAGAAGGGAGGAGGAGGAACCTCCCATGCCAATGGGGTTCACATTCCAATGGTGAAATTTCCAACATTCACAAGTCTAAGAAATTTTAAGGTTTACAGAGACAGAAATTCAGACTCTTATTAGCTGCATAAGTCTGGGTAAGTCACTAATCCTTTTTACCTCAGTTTTCTCATCTATAAAATGAGCTGAAGGAAATGGAAAGCCACTCCATTATCTTTACCAAGAAAACTCCAAGTGGGGTCATACATGACTGAAATAACTCAATAACTTAACCATAAAAAATGTTTCAAGTCCTATATTATATTCCAGAGACATAAAACAAAGCAAGAAACAGACCCTACCCTCAAGGGCTTTACATTCTGTTAGTGTTCTACATTGGGTCTGATCTCAAAGTACTTGTACTTATTTCTTCTTGCCAAACTATCCTTTGATATGGTTTTGGTTAGCTGTGTTCTTTTCAGGCAGTACAGGAGTACAATGTGTCCATCACCCTTCCATATCTTCCCTTCAACAGAAGCATCCTAAACTGATATTTGTCACTAAAGTAAGTCATGAGAAACAGGAAGGTCAGAAGCAAACAAGAACTTTGAAGAAGCAACAAACAATAGGAGTAGGAGAAAAATGTCTTGCCTTGTGGGATCTAAGTTCAAATCCTAGATCTGTCACTTACAAATCCTTGTCTGATTCTGGGCAAACCCTTTACTCTGGTCATCTCCAGTTATCTCAGCTACAAAATGGGGGGTGATCTTTCATGCCATAACTACTTCAGAATTGTTGAGAGGATCAAAGGAGAGAAGAAATGTCAAGAGCTTTATAACCTTGAAGTCTGATAGAAAGTTGAGCTATATTAAATGTGAACTGTTCCTATCACAAAGAAGAAGGAAAACCAGAGAAAGTGCTGGAGTAATAGTGAATGTAATATCTGGGTTCAGATCCTGCTTCTGATACAAATTAGATGTGGGACTATAAGCAAATCATACTGCTTCTCTATATCTCGGTTTTCTCTGCAAACTGAGTATAATATTTGTACTATACACCTCACAGGACTATTGTTAGTATCAAATGAAATATTTAGAAGCCAAGATGGTGGCATAGTAGGAGCAAAAGCTGAAACCACTCCTTCCAAAACAATCTTTAAAAAGTACTTCAAAATGCTAGGAGTCAAAAACCAATAGGAAGCCAGAGTAAGGGGGCTCTCCTGCTGAATACAATTAGAAAGGTAGGCAGAGAGTCAATTTTCATAGGATATGGGGAAACCAGAAGCAAAACTGCAAACAGAGGAATGATGACCAACTATATCTCCCACCTATTGCACCAAGTTCCAAGTCTGAGCATAGACCAACTTCACAATCCCAGAAACCAGGCTATACCAACAACAGATGCACCCTTCAAGTCCCAGGCCCAGGCATCACCCAGCAGTGAGGCCCAGAAGTCCATAGTGCTTAAACCTCTCAAGCCTGCACTGAGGTGAAGATAGCACCAGGACAAAATAGCTCACAGTGCTGAGTCCTAATATCATCAGAGGAGACAGGATCAGCAGCTTTCAGAATTTCCAGTCCAAAGGCAAAAAAAAAAATATTGGTAAAATGAGCAAACAGCAAAAGAAATGCCTAACCCTAGGAAATTTCTATGGAGACAAAGAACAAAGCACAGAATCAACAGGGGACAGTGAGAGCCAAGCAACCACATGCAAAACTGCAAAGAAAAATGGAAATTGGTCTCAAGCATTGAGAGAAATCAAAAAGGAATTCAAGAATTAAATGAGACAAGTTGAAGAAAAATGGGAAGAAAAATGGAGAAAAGAAATGAAAGTAATGCAAAAAGGAAATAACAGTTTAAAAAGCAAAATTGATCAACTGGAAAAAGAGACATAAAAATCCAATGAAGAAAAGAGTTAAAAAAACAGAATTGACCTACTAGAAAAAGAGGGGGGGTAGGGAATGGGAAAAAAAAGAGTTCCATGAAAAGTAGAATGGACCAAATGGAAAAGAAGGATCAAAAGGTCATGGAAGAAATTAATTTTTAAAAAATTAGGGGGGAAATGGACAAATACAAATTAATTGCCTCACAAGATATAAAAAAATAAATCAAATGAAATAATGTATTTTGCAAATAATGTGTTTTGCAAACTTGAAAGTGCTACATTAATGTCAGTATTTAAACACTCAAAGTCCTATAATAAGATTGAGCAAACTGGAAGTCAGGGGAAAATTCAACAATATTGCAGACTACTGATTTATCTTTTAACAGCATGCTTCAATGCATGAAGCAACAGACTTAGAGAGATTTCAGTCTAGTCTCAATTATTTCATTTACCAACCACAGAGTGGTGATAAAGCCAAAATGTCTTCTTTTTTCATCTATCAAATGGGAATCATATCTGCCTATCTGTCACACAGAAAAGTTCTATTGTATAAAAGATCGATTGCTGGGATTGGATTTAGAGTCAGAAAAGAGCTGGGTTTAGATCCTGTCTCTACTAAGCAATCATTTTATTACTTAAAAGTAAGTAAAAATTGAAGAGGGGAACTAGTACATTCAGTATACAGAGTGGTTAGAGTGCTGGTCTTGAAGTCAGGAAGACTTCTTCCTGAGTTCAAATTCACCCTCAGATACTTATTATTTGTGTGATTCTGGGCAAGTCACTTAACCCTGTTTGCCTCAGTTTTCTCATCCATAAAACGAGTTAGAGAAGAAAGTGGCAAACCACTTCAGTACTTTTGCTAAGAAAACCCCAAATGGGGTCACAAGGAGTCACAGATGATTGAACAACAACAGTAATTGAGGAAAGATTTACTTACTAATTCATTGGCAGGTTGCCTCATAAATCCTTGAATATTATCCTATCTCACAGGGATGCTGTAAGATTAGGTTCCCTCCTAGCAAACTTTCCTCCTAATTGCCTCAAGCATCTCAAACTCCAGGCTATCCTCCACTCAACTGCCAACATGGTTTTCTGTATCATCCTTCAATAAGCTCCAGTGGTTCCCCATTACCTTCACAATCAACTATAAAATGATTTGACTTTCAATATTCCTCACAACCAGGTCCTTCACTACCCTTTCACTCCGTTTACACCTTACTCTATTCTATATACTCTAGGACCCAGCAACACTGGGCTATCTTGCAGCTGCTCAAATGACCTTTCATTTCTCAACTCTTTGCCTCCATTCACTGACTATTCCTCATCCTTGGAATGCTCTTTCTCCTCACCTCCAGGCTTTCCTGGCTTCCTTCAAGACTAATGTCAAATCCTCTCTTCTATTAGGGGCCCTCAACACTTCCCTGTATTGCCAATATCTTCCTACTAAGATTACCTGCCCTTTATGACAGAGAGATCCATAGATGGATATATAGATAAATTGGTGAATTTGCAGATAGATAGGTAGATAGGTAGATAGATCATAAATAGATAAATTGATAGATTCATAGACAGATAGCTCCAGAGACAGACAGACAGACAGAGACAGAAAGAGAGAGGGGGGGAGAGAGGGAGAGAGAGAGAGAGAAGGAGGGAGAGAGGGAGAGAGAGAGAGGGAGGGACAAAGGGAGAGAGAAAGAGAGGGAGAGGGAGAGAGAGAGGGAGAGGAAGAGAGAGAAAGAGGGAGGGAGGGAGAGAGGGAGAGAGAAAGAGAGGGAGAAAGAGGAGAGAGAGAGAGACAGAGAGACAGAGAGACAGAGACAGAGAGAGAAATGGCTAGCACAAGACAGATCTTGGACATATGTAGCTGTTTGCATGTTTTTTCCCCCATTAGAAATGTGAACTCCTTGAAGGTAATTATCATGTTTAACCCTTTTTCCAGATCCTCAGTGCTTAGCATCATACCTGGCATATAGTAAGTACTTAATAAATGCTTGTTGACTGAGGAATTATTATTTAAGTACTATAAAATTACAGTATGGATGGAGTACACTTAGAAGCTATGGAAGTAAATAAAAGTTCCTGTAAATGGACTCCTATAAGCATGGACTCTGCATATCAATTAGCATTATAAATTTGTATTGATGTGCCTGCTCTGGCCTCCTTTGGGACCTAACTGAACACTGCTTCACCAGCTCAGACAGCAAAACAATCAAATACTGCATGTCGATGCTGATATCCCATATCCCCATAGTCACATAAACAATTCTTAAGCTTTACTAACGGGGTCTGAAATTTTTCGTTTCCTGATTCACAATCAATGAGTCATAGAATCTCAAAACTGAAATGCATTTTAGAGATCTTCTGGCTCAACCTACCCATGATCAGAAATATGTAGACCAGCAGACAGAAAATTGAATTTGGAGAGCGAAGACCTGGGTTCAGATCCTGCCTCTTCTATCTCTCTAGGAAATCAATGTGCATATGGATAAGCAAAAACAAAATATACAGAATAAATACTAAAAGCGCTAGATGGTTCTGCTATTTTTGTAAACCTTTTGCAAAGTCATTTAACCACCCAACTTCTCATTATCTTCATCTGTAAAATGAGTTTAGACTAGATGATTTTAAGTTCCCTAAAGGTCTACATCTTTGACCCTATGATTCTATAGTTCTACTTTGGGGCAAGAGGGGAGAGTGCTAGGCAGAGAACACCAATGATTGGAGACAGCAGAAAATACCTCTTACAGGGTGGTAGCACTTGAGCCTACTCATAGGGATCTCCAAACTGTAACATACAGTATAACTGGAGAAATGTTAAACATTTTTGGTTCAAAAACATACCAGACACTTAGAATTAAGTTTTACCATTTGCATTTTGAACTTTTTTCTAAAGCCAGAAGTTCTCTTCACACATTTTGCTGCTGCTCTGCAAAGCCCTGTGTTTGACACTTTGCTGAGTAGCATCTGTCTACAGTATCTAGTGCATGTCTAATTGAAATACAGCCAGTCAATTAAATTCTGAATTTATGGCAATGCTTAAGCCCAGAAACTACAATTGTCAGTTTAAAGGAGTGAAGTTTCCTTCTAATTTTGAGTTTGAAGGAGCAGGCTGAAAAAAATGCAAGTTGTTAAACTGAAGAGGCTTTATAGGAAATGGTTGGTTTCAGAGTACTCTGAATCATGTAGTGCAAAGCTCACTGGAGAGCTAGTTTATCACACTTTCCAGTTCCAAAGATACACAAAAGAACTTCCAAAATACGTCCATGAGAGGCCAGCACAGGAAGAACCAGTTTTCGTCTCTTATTGCCTTGATCCATTCCACCACACTTTGCACTAGCATGGTACTTCAGAGCCATTTCTGATATGTGCCACCATTGCAGAAAGGACCACTGGCAGCACTCAATCTTTTTTGCTGGTCTTCCCTAAACATGTAGGAGAGTCAATCAAGTAATCATCTAGTTTCTCTTTGAATTTCCAAGGTGAGGGAGCTCTTTATCTCATGGAACATCTCATTCCGTTCATGACCAGTTCCAATTTTCAAGAGAGTCTTTATACTGAGCCAAAATCTGACTCACTTCTGGTACTCGACCCATCCTTTGGGACCTTGTGGAATAAATATAATCTCTTTCTTATTTGATAACATTAACTATATGAATACAATAATAATGTCTCCCAACATAGATATAAGGTAGGACAAAGGGTATTTGTCCAAAGGATACTGTCAAATCTCACAGTCCTTTTTGCAGCATGGAAACAACAGAGCTTGGCGTCCAGTTAGCAAGAGTAATTAAAATTAACTGAACAGATGGCATTTGGCTTCCTTACCTCACTGCTTCCCCTACCAGGTGTATCCTTCTGCCAGAGGGCTCAGGACATCTGTTTCTCTTCCACCCACCCCACACATGCATGCCAACACAACTGAAGGCACCTTTCACACTTCTTGCTCCAGCTGCTAAAATTCCCAGTAATTGTTCTGCCCCATCTTTTCTTCTACAAGCTCAATCTTACTAGTTCCTTTGAACATTGCTCAGAGGTCATTGTTTTCAGTTCTCTCACTATTCTACTCCACCCCACCCCCTGTATACATGCTTCAGCTTGTCATTGTTCATAAAATGTGGTATCTAAAACTGCCCATACTGCTCCTTGTGTAGTCAGACCAAGAAAGAGTTCAGTGCACCTATCACCTTCTATTTTCCCAATCCTGGACCTCTACGAATTCATCACCATATCACATTAGCTTTTTTGAACCACATGTCACACTTGGCTCCTATTGAACTCAGAGTTGACTAACACCCCTCCACCCAATGCTTTTTCAGATGAAAGGCTGACAGAGTTGATCACAGCTCTCATTTTTCAGGTTTACATTTAGAACTCAGTGGCTACAGAGATTCAAGAAGTAGGACTATTATTTTAACGCATCATGGTAAAAGGGAATTCTGTAACTATTTTACTTACTGGATTTTTTTCACTTCCTCTTGTTCCTGTGAAACTTTTAGGACACGTCACCCCAAGTTTTAAAATTTCGAGTAGTTAACTTTGGAAAAATAAAGAGCCACTAGAAATCTTCACACTGCAGAATAATGAATAAGCCAGTCTTTAAAGATGGGGGAAGACCTTGACCAACACTCAAAAGGTGAGCAGATCCATTCAGTCTCTCATATAATGGTAGAAAGAGGGGAAATCTCAGAATGGCATTGTCTTAGTATTTTTAAGACAAATAAGGTAACTCAGATGAATTTAAGCATTCAATTTTGTCTTGGAGATCATGAGTTATAATCCTGACTCTGCCACTTTCAGCATCATGTTATTACTTTTGGCCTCTTACTTCATCTGAAAAATAAGGAGGTTGAAGTGAATTACTTGAGAGGTTCCTTTAAGTTCTACATTCTTTGAATTTCAGCTTTCTGAGGATAATACTTATTCTACCTAACCTCATAGTATTGCTGAAAAGTGACTGCTTTGCTAACTATAAAGCACCACAGAAATGCATTGTTATTTTCTAAAAGATTTATCTGACAGAGAAGAGATTATTAATCCCAGAGAGGTCACTACAGGATCTGTCTGTACTCTTTGCTTTGCATTTTTTAATGAAATAATTAAAAGGGGAAAGAAACATTTTTAAAAATCTGTCTTGGACTCCCTCAAATGCCCCAAGAGACTTGCTAATTGTTTTCCCCTGGACATCAGATCAAAATGACTGAAGGACTTGATAAACACAAACAAAATCCATGAGCCAGGGAAAAACAGAGGCAAACAAAGGAATTTAAAAGATAAAGGGCAGCATTTAAGACACTGTAAAATTGGTTTCTCCAATTCTAGGGGCCCTACCCAATTATAACAGAGAATAGCTCTGGAGAGAAAGCAGGGAGGGGAAAAAAACAATAACTTTTGAAATCCCAGCAGCCTAGGTAGGGATAAGATAATAAACAATAGCATTTGAAACAGTGTCCTGGGAAGAAGATAGTACATAGTTCATATAATGGAAACTGAAAATTAATACTAGGAAAAGAAAAAGAAAACCAGTACGCTGGGCATTGATGCTACTTGGGCTATGAAAGTATGAAAATTCAGTACTTATTTAGGACTGCACAGCTAGAAAGAAGATGCACAAATGAGAATATGCGTGTTAAATCACTGAGTGTTTATCATTTGAAAATGGGTTGCCAAATCCTTTCTTAACATTGACATAAGAAAGAAAAAGTCATTCACCATAATAAGAGTTAACTATGATTGTTTTTGTTTCTCCTTCATTTTGAAGAGAATCAGTGACATCATGGAGTGATAACTTGCATATAAACTGGACTTAATTGAGGCAGTTGTACAAAGTTGTCAGCATCGCTCTCTCTTCCAGAGTCCATTAAATCCAGTAGCAAAACAAAATGTCAGGATATCTGGCGATGGCTTGGATTGCTGTGGATGTCCTTCGTGTCTTCAATGCTCGACCAAGCTCTAACCACTCCACAGAGCCTGTTTCAGCTGTCTTCGTGGTCATTGGAACAAAATGTTCTCATTTGCCCATTTTGCTAGGGGAAATCTTCACTTCCTTAGGGTAGACATCTCCACAACTTAAATGATGAGTTTGTTGCCTGTCATGAAATAGTAGTGTTCACTGAGGTGTGTGGATATGGAAATACACCAAGGGATACCTCAGTGCCCTGTTAGTGCAGTAAGACAGTTGGGTCTTACCACACTGGGCCAGAGCGCACCGCAGTCTTCAAACAGTCGTTGATATAAAAACTAACAGGTTTATTGGTAAAAACAAAAGGTAGGGAGGCTTCTTGATGCTCCCTTTCTACTCCATGCTTTTTGCTAATATTCCCAAAGTCCTCTCTATTCTTCCTGAAACTTTAAATCCTCCCTGGTTGGTTTATCAAGATGTGACAGGTTTCAAGATGAAAAAGGATGAACTCTAGATGTCTGAGTTCAACCCAGCTGGACCAGGCCTGAGGTTGACCCCTCAGTCCTCACACCAGCAACTGACTCTGGACAATGGTGTTCTTGTCAGGGTTGAGAATATGTAAGATCTTCTTCCAGGTATATTTCTTCTTGTGTGAAAAGGTACTCCCAAAGGAAATCAAAAGGTTTCCCTTCTCTCACCAACAGGATCAGCAGAGATCAGCTCCTTTCTCTCTCAGCTCCTGGGCAGGAAGAGCACAGTTGGTCATTGCACTGTCAAAATCTCTCCTCTCACATTCCAGAATCTTATCTAGAATTCCTAGCATGCAGTCATGCTAGCCTCTGCAAACCAACTTTTTACTACCCTTAAATTAATTTCTGTTTCTAAAATTTCTACCATAATATTCAGTTACCCTCAATTTGGTTTGGTATTTCTAGTAAGATAGTTTACTAGAGTGTGACTGCTGCATATGCTACAGCATTTTGGAGCCACAATTACAGTAGCTTTGATGATGGGAAAGTAGTTTCTTAAAAAAAAAAAATCCTTACTTTCTGTCTTCGAATTGATAATAAAAATCAGATCCAAGGCAGAAGAGCAGTTAAGGGATAGGCAAACTGAGGTTAAATGACTTGCCCAGGATCACTCAGCTAGGAAGTATCTGAGGCCAGATTTGGACACAGGATTTATCATCTCCAGGTCTGGTTCTCTGTCCACTGAGCCATTTAGCTGCCCCTGTAAAGTATTTTTCATATGTTAATTGAGTTGAGAATCATTATTACCTGTGAGGCATAGTACTCTACAGATGTTATCATTCTCATTTTATGGATGAGGAAATTGAGGCCCAGTTAAGTAACTTCTCCAAAGTCACAACTGCTTGTTAGTGGTAGAAACAGAATTAAAACCAATTTTCTACCTGATGCCAACTCTTGTGCTACGGTGTTATTTTGCCTCCAAAGAATATTGATTAAGCACCTACTACATGATCATAAAAATGTACCACTGTGTTATGTCATTCAGTCATATGAACAAAGTAGTTCAGATCAAAGTAAAGAGCAATCAACCTTGGCCAAAGTAACCAGAGAATGATTCATGAAGGAAGTGGCATTGGTTTAGGAAAAGGTTCAAAGAGAAAAATAGGAGTCATAACAAGGGGTTAGAGAAATACAAGATGTGATACAAATAAGAAATGAGGACTAGTTTGGTTAGAGAATAGATTTTTGCATAAGTTATAGAAGATAAATCTGAAAAGGATATGCTCAGATTGCTTAGCTTTTAAAACCAAAGGAGCAGAAATTTAGAGCAGAAAATTTCCATAGAGAACTAGAGCAGAAAAATGACTTACTCAAGATCACGTGGAGAATAAGAAAGAGTCAGGAACCAAAGCTAAATCCTATGAACACTGATCTGGCCCTTCTCCAATTAAACCACTTCCCTGTTATCCTACAAAAAGTTTGGACTTGATTCCATTGAAGATTTTTTTTAATTTTCTTTTTATTACCATGAACTTGATAAGTATTAACAAACATGAATGTTTGCACATTCAAAGAATGGGTGGTCAGGGAGGGACCCCATATGAAATTGTGAATCTCCATTACATATGGTTTTTAAAACATAAATTTCAAAATTAACATGATAGTTCCAACACTGCTTGCTTGTCTAGATCCCATTCTGCATTTTCTTTTGCTCTTTTTTTCATATTTTTAAGGATTCACTAATGTTCTTTTCTTCCTTTATTTTGTAATGATTATCATTAACCCTACTTTTTTCAAAATCCTCCTTCCTATTCAAGAAACTAATAATTTTTTTTAATTGTGCCCTCTCTCCTACCCTTCCTTGCTCTCCAAGAAGGCAGGCTTCTACATAGATTGTATATATATTATCACATAATATATATATATGTATTATTTTTGTACAAATAGGTTCTTTCCCATTTTTTTATCTCTTTTGGGATATAAACCTAGAAGTGGTTTTATATGGATCAAAGGGTAAAAATTTTATAGCCCTTCAGGCATAATTCCAAATTGCCCTCCAGAATGATTGGATCAGTTTAAAACTCCACCAGCAATGCATTAGTATCCCAATTTTCATATAGAAAGATAGCATGATGTAACAGATAGAGTACTAGATTTAGAATCAAGATCTGTGTTAAAATCCTAACTCAGACAACTAATAACTATTAAATCCTGGAAGCACTTAATCTGAGCCTCTTTCCTCAGTAATAGCATCTACCTCATAGAGATGGTGGGAAGATCAGCTGAAATCACAAAATCATAAAAGGTTAGAGTTAAATGGGACATCAGTAGCCATCAGGTCCAACTAGTTCCCAAAAGGAATCCCATGATAACCAGGAAAAAAATGCTCATCCAGCCTCTGCTTAAAGACTTTCAAGGAAAGGAAGCTATCACCTCCCTAAGAAACCAGTGGCATACATTAAAATTCTTTACTTTGCCATGGGACCACAGATGTTTTTTAATGGAAGAAACCTGGGAGCTTATCTAAATCCAACCTATGTAACTAAGGCTCAGAGAGTTGAGATGGCCTTCCAGAAGTCACACTTATATTAAGTGGCAGATAGGTGCAGGAATTATTTAAGGGTCTTGAACCCAGGTCCTATGACTCCAGATTGCTACCAATCTACTGATGCCTTCAATATAAACATTGTTTCTACTTCCTCTGAAACCAGAGAGACAGGAGTTCTTGGAAGTTAGATCAGAAAGCTAACAATGTTGCTTGAGATAGAATGAGAAGCATCTCAGCAAAATACTGGCAGGCAGTAACTGTTCACAAGAAAATTACCTGAGTTTCTCTCCTTTGGTACGGAGAGGAAATGAAAGAAGACAGAGACTGTTCTAATAAAATGGAAGTAGTAGGAAAGTAATTTGCCACAGAAATCCATGGCAAAATGCACTTCTGTGTATCTAAGGAACATTTTCTTTGACATTTCGTTTTTGCTATACTTTTAAATTATGTGTCTTTGCTTAATAACTTTTACTCTGGTTAAATCTGGTAAAAGGATGTGAGGAGCATGAGCTATGGTTCTGAGTGCGTACCGATGTCAAATGTCCTATGAACCTGGAGTAGCTGTGAAGGGATCTGCAACTGAGAGGGGTCCAGGCTACAAAGAGTTTGCACTTCAAATTGTATAGCCATAGAGAATCCAAGGTTATCTTTTAACCACACTGAAGGAACAAAATAGGACTTCATTAGAAGCCTTGGCTACAACACAAGTAAAAATCCTATTCCCAAGGCAGTATTCTTCACATCATATCCCTTTGGGATATTTTAGAAAACATCCTTCATTTACGCTCTGAAAAAGAACACGTGCACTATGTAATTCTCATGTGGTTAACTGATCAAAGGCAACTGACAAGCATAATGGCAGGACAGTCCCTTCAAAACACATTTAACTTTTTTTTTAAAAGTCAAGGCAAAAAAATTAATTTCAAAGGAGATATTGTTATATTCAAAAGAGAACACACTGATAAAACTAAACTGTTTTATATAATATAGATGGAATTTGTGCTTTCAGAATGATCTCAGTTCACCCAGTTCTCATAACGGACAAAAAAAAATAAGTGAAAGAAAATTTTTGAAACCCATAGAATGTGTTCTTAGGACAAAATTGCAATTTACATTGCTAGAAGAAGAGCCCACGCTGACAAAATTATAGACATTTTAAAACTCAAAGCAAAGTAGCATCTTCTACGTGGCCAGATGAAAAGATATTCCAAGAGTTCTGAAAGGAGCAGTAATCTCACATTATGGAGCATACATGTAAACAAAAAAAGGCAAAACACTAGCATACATAAAATCTCAGGTTATAAGGGATCTTAGAGGCCATCTAGTCTAAATTCTTCTACTTGAATCATGAGTCCTCTCAGTGACATCCTTGGTAAGTGGTCCCAAAATCTCCAGTAAGAATTCTTTGTTTTACTTATTACTTTCATGGTGGGTAAGGGAGAATGGGGTTTTGTTTTCAGTTTTTCTCATCTTTTTTGTTTTTCAGGGTTCCTACTTTAATGTTTACCTTAGGATTGTTAATTTGTTACTTTTCTAGGTTTTTTAGTTGCATGATCAATCATTGAGGTACACCTCTCTGCTAGGTAGCACAGTGGATGGAGCATGAGGCCTTAGAGTTGGGTTGGGTTCAAATCTGGCCTCAGATACTTCTTGTCCGTGTGACTCTGAACAAGTCATTTAACCCAGTTGCCTAATAAGACAAAAGGTAAAGGTTTTAAAGGAATAATAATAGTTAGTATTTATAAATAGTACCTAAAGTTTTAAAAAACATTTCACAGATATTATTTCACATGATTCTCACAATTCTGAAAAGTATTATTATTGCTATTATTATTATTATTATTATTATTACCATTTTATATAGAAGAAATTGGGGCAAACCGTGATTAAATATCTTGCTCAAGTCAAAGTCCCTACAACTTCATCAAAGTGGTTCCCCCCTACAGTCCTAGATTAGGATCACTGTACAACTTAGAAAATGGTCATCAAGAGTTTCTATGTCTCAAAAATTCATCCTTCTATAATCAACCTTCTGATGAGCCTCTCCAAACCTAGATAGGCTGATTCTTGAACATACTTTATATGAACAGACATATTTTATATCACCAGGCTCAGACTCGACTCAAAGCTTTTCTGATTTCATGGGCTCCACCAAAGTCTGGATGATTCTAGCACAGCCTTCAAGAATCCAGTCACGACCTTCACATAACAATAAGAATTGGAGTCAGGTTTTCATGAAGGTTCATGGTCAAATCTATATTGAAATATAATTATCTTATTGATGGTGCATTGGAAAGAGAACTAATTTGGGGTCAGGGTCCCTGGAATCAAATCCTGTGTCTGCAGTTTCCTACCAGTGTGACCCTGGCCAACTCATTTAGTTGCCTCAATTTTTATTGAAATGAAGAAGTTGAATTAGACAACTTCTAGTGACTCATCTCTAAATTTATGATTTTGTGATGCATATTCCTATTATTCTTTGGATCAAACATATCAGAAAAAAAAGATCAGAGCAAATTCTCCCCTATAATTATAACACAATTATTTATATAAGGATGGGGTTCATTGATTTGCTGCATAAAATTAACCCAATTCATTTAAGTGGTAAGATGCACTGGTACTTTAACCAGGTAAAAACAATTAATTTGTTGCTTTTCTGGAAATTTTTGGTTGACTGACCAATCATTGAAATACACCTCTCTGCCAATGGAAAACAATCAATCAATCTCAGCTATAAGTTCTAGTTTCAATCAATCGATCATGGATTTTTGAGTAAGTGTCATTAATCTACTGAACACATAGGAATCGTATTTGTATAGTATAAGGAAATTTGGTCATGCCCTAGAGGTCATCTATAAATTGTCAAGCTAGTTTTGAACCAGAATCATTTCAGAAATGGGAGCTATCATGAAATTCCAGTAAAATCCATGAGGAGAAATGTGGGGTTGGGGAGGAGAAGTGAAGAAGAGAAACAAGTCTTGGTTTTGAGTATTGCCTCTTTTCCCCTTGCCTGTGACTAGAGGAAAACCTTGTAAACACTGAAGGATCTGAAAAACTTCAGTTTGCCCATTTTCCCATAAACATCTTAGCATTACCCCCAGGACAGGCAACAGTTAGAAGCAATGAGCCAAAAATAAAACTGAATGCAGATTCTTAGCCTTACAAAAAGCCCAGCAAAGTAGATACACAAAGATGTCTTAAGACCTTATCTAGTGGAGAAATGAACTCCAGCAACCAGAAGCTGGGCGTCCCTTTTACCACACCTCTCTAAGCTGGAGACCACTTTCCCTTGGACTCCATATTGACTAGTAGAAGAGTCTCCTAGACTATTGGAGAGAAATGATTACATCAATCATTCTTACTACACCACCTTAGTCAATACCTCTTTCTACAATCTAATTGAGACTGACACACTAAATGATCATCGGCTCATAACCCTAGGAAAAGCTCACTGGAATGGGAGCTAGAGCCTGTAGCATTAGATTTGTGCCATGAGGGGCATCTGTAGACAGCCTAACTGTGAGAACTCTCCCAGTAGCTTCCATGTGGGTTGGGAGAATAAGTCAAGTTTCTTACTACATTTTGAATTATAGTATTCAGAACTATACAGGGAAATGAGCGTTACACTTAATCTGAAAGTACTACAGACAGTTCAAGGGCTTGTCAAGAATAGATTTCAAGCTGGTTTAGACTCAATGGCACCTGGTAATTCAGAGGCAGCTTGCTATTCCATGACCTTTATTCTCTTCCAAAAGACAGCAGTCATAGTAAATCTTCGCAAATTGCAATATGGACAAAACCCTGTCAAGACAAAGACTACCTAAATCATATTTCAGTTTCTATCCAACTTGTAATCTGTCCTCATGAGAGAAATTCAAATGCCACTGACCTTCCTTTCTTGCTTCTCTCATCTCTGGACAATTATTTTTGTCCAATTCTTCCACATTCCCCTCCCCAATGAAGTTTTACTCCAGTGCTTCACTGTGGTGTGGAAATGAAGACTGGTTCTCTTTTTTAAGTATCTTTGATTCCCTCTATTATATCACAGTCATTTCTAAGACACATACATCTCACTCTATAGAATCTACCTAAAAAAGAAAAAAAAAATAAAATATGCAAATACAACAGCTATATTTGATAACATCAAATAATCAACAAGAATTTATTAAGCTCTTACTTACTATATGTGCTAAGCACTGTGTTAAGTACAGGAGATAAGATCAATATGATAGTCCCTGCCCTTAAGGGATTTCCATTCTATAACACTGTATAGCTGTAGTCCCCCTACCTCTCTAATGGATACTCCATCATTTGTGCTTTCGAACTAGGAGTGGTCGGTCGGACTGGTCAATGCAATTAATCAGATTTTGGTTTCCCTTAGTGGGGTTTTTTTAATTTTATTTATAGAAACATGAGATTTGGCCCTGTGGCAGATGGAAAAAGCACTTCAACTCCTTGTTAAAGTATTGTGACACATGTAAAACCAAATGGAATTGTGTGTTGGCTATGGGAGAGGAGGGAGAGAACATGAATAATGTAAACATGGAAAATTTTTCTTAGTTAATCAATAAAATAAAATTTAAAGTATTGTGCCAGGAGATCATACACATAACTATATTATATACCATTATAAGTATTCTGGATATTATTGTGATGTTCCTTATTTCATTATGAATCCATTCATACAAGTCTTCACACATTTTTCTTAATTCATCATGCTCAGTTTGCTTCACCTTTTTAGCAAGCTTTATTAAATATTGCTCCCTATTCTACACCCCATGATTCAGCCAGATTGGCATTCTAATAAAGGAACTAGACTCTCCATTGCATTAGAACTCTATTTCCAATCACTGCACATTTGCACTGGCTAATCCTCTATTATAAGAAGGTATTCCCTCCTCAGACCTTTCTCTTAGAATCTCTTGTTTCCTTCAAAATTCTGCTTAAGCGCTACCTTCTTTCTGATCCACCCTCTCTCCCCAGTGCCCCTGCTCTTTCTCTCAAAAAGTTATCTTGTATACTTTTTATTTATTCTTTTTATGTATATGTTGTCTTGGCTAACAGAATATAAACCCCTGAGGGCAAAGTTTGCTTCCTGCTTTTTCTTTGTATCCCCAGCCTGGCATATAGCAGAAGCATAATAAATGCTTGTTGGTGGAATGACTTAGTCCATTATGATAGCATTATATTACATTTATATATGGGGTAGCTAGGTGGCTCAGTAGATAGCACACTGAACCTAGAGTCAAGATTTATCTCCCTGACTTCAAATCCAGCCTCAGACACTTACTAACTATATGATCCTGGGCAAGTCACTTAATCCTGTTTGCCTCAGTTTCCTTACCTGCAAAATGAGCTGGAGAAGGAAATAACAAGCCACTCTAGTATCTTTGCCAAGAAAACCCCAAATGGGGTCATAGAGAGTCATACATGAGGGAAACAACTAAAAACAACCCATTTATATACCACGGTTAGTTTATTCATTCCCCACTCAAGGGCCACTCACTTTATTCCTATGTTTTTGCTACCACATAAAAGAATCTGAGATCTCAAACCTTTAGCAACAATGCAAGAGCTCTCTTGGGACCTTCCAAGAAGAAAACACTTCTAGAACAAGCCTAGTGACGGGCATTGTGCCTATCTGCAGGGCACTGCCTAAGTGAAGGCAGAAAAGTTCATCACCAGAAACTTGGTCACAAGATGATAATTATTCTTGGACTTGGAGGTTCATGAAGACCATGAAAAAGGCATTAAGAATCTGTGATTTACACTGCTAAAGGGGAACCCATCCTGATAGAATCATGAAGCCCTGAATTACTTTCCACAAGCAGTGATATATCCACAATGATGACAAATTAGAGAGAAGCACCACACAATATAATGGCTTGCCACAAAATATCCCCTTAATAAAGAAGCCTGCATCTTTATTAAATGGACCTTTCTTAACATGAATTATCAATCTCAATTATACTGTAGACATTCTGCAAATTATATATATATATATATACACACATTTGTATATATATATTCTGTTATTTCTAATACTTCTGGAAACTCAAGGGTGTTTTGTTGTTGTTCAGTCATTTTTAGTTGTGTCTAACTCTTCATCCCCTATTTAGGATTTTCTTGGCAAAGATACTAGAATGGTTTGTCATTTCCTTCTCCCACTCGTTTTACAGATAAGAAAACTGAGGCAAACACAGTTAAGTGACCTGATTATGGTCACATAGCTAATAAGTGTTTGAGGACAGATTCGAACTCGGGAAGATGACTCTTCCTAATTTCAGAGTCCAGTGTTCTATCCACTATGCCACCTAGCTGCCCCTAAGGGTAAAGTTTGTGTAGGCACATATAATCAATCAGGTCTTGGCATCCACAGATAAGAAAGTTAAGAGTATCACAGAATATAGGGGACAGGAGAGAAATCGTTTCAATGATTTATTTTTGTCATTAATCTTTACTTTTTTTCTTTAACAAAAATCAAGGTTGTCACATGCAAAATAAGATAGTATATTTGGCCATTGGCACTGGGTTTATAAATTTAACATCGCTGGCCTTGTGATAATAAGATAGGCAATCTATCTTACTGAAATGTGACTAATTATCCCAGAAAAAAACTTTATTGCTGTTCCTCTACCTTTCCATAGTGTGAGTCTTAAACAGGTTGGTACCATTCTAGCCCTTGAAAAGATCTGAAGAGTTATTTTTTAATGTTGAATCTAATCATCAAGCAATAGCTTCCACAGGAGAATAGCTTCCCTTAAACACCATCATAAAAGCAATAACAAGCAATGAGAAAAGAAACTGCAGCTAGCAATTGCAATTTGGGAGAGCATCCGATCCCCTCACCCAAACTAAAGCACATGATACATGAATTTTAAAATCCAAGTTAAACTACTTTCTCCTTCAGCAGAGCATAAAAGATTTCCTCAAGATATCTAAGCTCTAAATTTGTGATTTCGTGTTCTTATATTTTGAAGAAATCTCCTACTTATAACAAGTGAATGATAGAATCTTATATCCATAGAAGGAAATACAACAGAAGACATAATTCATATAGCAGACTGCTATGAGGTATTGCGTACCCTTTATAGCAACCCCCTTGGCTTCCCACACCTACTCCCATTCATATTTTGTAATCCTTAGGGGATTATTATTCCAAATTCACAGTACTCTCTAGGCTCCTACTCTTAAAACTAATTCATGAGACCCCACCAATGTGTCTACCATTCTTTAGTCAACCAAAGGACAGGAGCAGCACTTACCAAAGTCACATAGTAAGAGGATTTACAATAATAGAACATTGAAGCATACTCTTCCCTAAAGGGGTAAGCAGAGAGCAAGATAATGCATGAGAGCCTCCATGTAGGCAACTTGTACTTCCAACGTGGTATGGCCTCTGCTGCCTTAACATGCTCCTTAACATGCAAGCACATCTGTGGACACATCACTCTGGTAATAGCCTGAGACATCCTCTTTGCAGGGTGCAGAATGTCTACTGATACTTCCTAGCTGTGTGACCCTAGCAAGTCAATTAAATCCCATTGCTTAGCTGTTATCACCCTCCTGTCTTGGAGGCAATACCCAGCATTGATTTTAAGATAGAAGGTAAGCTTTTTGTTGTTTTTTTATCTCATTCTAGGACTGGAAGAAAAGCTTCCATATTCTCTCCCCATTTTCAGCAGCATACCCACCCCAAACACCAAACTTTTGTTCTAATACCATTACCAGTGTTGATTCTCCCCAATTTTAAACTTAAGACAATTTTAATGACCTTTCTGCCCATGTAAGTGAGTGGGTAGGAAAAAGGTTGTCCCCTTGTGAAATCCATCATCTCTGCCAATCTTCAGTTGAGTTCTTTAGTCTTTTTATGTGCAAATGGACTTCTTCAGCATCATGTCCCTTACAAGTTTCAAATGGACCAATGTCACTCTTTAGCAATATTGTTCTCCATCTTTTCAACCACTTTTTAGAAATAATTCTACCCCAAATCTATAAAAATCATTCTAGGATACCATTTATTGTGCTAGAAGCATAGCAATTAACAAAAATTATTTAATTATAATAACATTGAATAAAATGAGGTTAACAGAGAAATGGTAGAGCTCAAATAATTTTTATTATTTCTCTGATTTGTTATTTGACCCATTCATTTTTAGGATAAGATTGATTTTTGATAATTGATTTCAATTAATCTTACTCTTCCTTTCTTTTCTTTTTTTTTCTTTTTAAACCCTTACCTTCCATATTGGAGTCAATACTGTGTATTGGCTCCAAGGCAAAAGAGTGGTAAGGGCTAGGCAATGGGGGTCAAGTGACTTGCCCAGGGTCACACAGCTGGGAAGTGTCTGAGGCCAGATTTTAACCTAAGACCTCCCATCTCTAGGCCTGGCTCTCAATTCACTGAGCTACCCAGCTGCCCCCCTTACTCTTCCTTTCTGCTGCTCTTTGTTGATTATAATTTTTATTGCATTATGGTCTGAAAAGTATGCATTTCATATTTCTTCTTTTCTTCATTTGGATAGATTTTTATACCTTATTATGTGGCTAATTTTTGTGAAGGTTCCATGTTCTACTAAGAAAAAGGTATATTCATTTCTATTCCCATTCAGTTTTCACTGGAGATCTATCATATCCAGATTTGTATAGTTCTATTTGCCATCTTAACTTCTTTCTTATTTATTTTTTGGTTGGATTTATCTACTTCTGTAAGGGGAAGGTCAAGTTCTCCCACTAGTAGCATTTTACCATTCCATTTCCTCCTGAACTCTGGTAGCTTTTCCTTTAGGAATCTGTATGCTATACTCCTATATGTATATATAAATATACATGTACATATATTTAATATTGATATTGTTTCATTACCTATAGTGTCTTTTATCAAGATGTAATTTCCTTCTTTAACTCTTTTGATTAGATCGATTTTTACTTTTGCTTTGTCGGAGATCATGTTTGCTACCCCTGCTTTTTTTTTTTAACATTACCTGAAACATAGTAGATTCTGATTCAGCCTCTTATTTTTACTCTTGTGCTTCTTGATATTTTAAATGTGTTTCTTGTAGACAGTACATTGTGGGATTCTGGTTTTTAATCCACTTTAATATTCTTTTCCATTTTATGGGTAATTCATTCCATTCACATGCACAGTTATGATTGTTAATTATTTCCATCCATCTTATTCCCCCCTCCCTGTTTATTTTTCTCTCTCTCTCCTTTTGACTTTTCCCTGTTCACAGATATTTTGTTTTTGATGACTGCCTGCCCTAGTTCACCCTCCTTTTTGTCCATCTACCCCTCCCTTATTCTCCTACCCTCCGGCAGGGTAGAGTGGGTTTCTATAGCTGGCTGAGTATGGGATTTATCCCTACTTTGAGTTAGTTCTGATGAGAGTAAGATTCAAGCATTATTACCCCCTCATCTCCTCCATTTTGTTTGCCTCATGCATTTCTTAATGAGAGATAATTTACCCTCTTTCATCTCTCCTTTTCTTTTTTCCCCATGTATTCCTCTTTCCCATTCCTCTTTTTTTATTGAGGGGGAGGAAATATCAATCCATCTTATTTAGTTTCCTTCCTTCTTTCTATATAAACCCCTCTTCATTGCTCTGATAGTGATATAGTTCTTAAGTATATTAGGTACTTTAGGTATCTTACATACTTTAAGTGCCTTACCTTTCTCAAGGATCAGATATCTAATTATTTCAATTATCACCTTCCTAGATATGAATGTATATAATTCTACCTTATCAAAACCCTTAAGATTTCACTTTGAGTTTTTACACCTCTTGAGTGTCAAATTACTCATCAGATTTTCTTTTCAGCTCTGTTTTTTTTTTTAAGAAAATGGGAAATTCCTCTATTTCATTGAATATCAATTTTTTCCTCTGGAGAACTTTGATCAGTTTTGCTGGGTATATATTTCTAGGGGGAGTGGAGAAGCCTTTACTCCACTATCTTAGCTCCTAGCATGTAACTCCCTCTTCTGAAATCATTTATGTTTCTGTTTTTGCTGACAAGGAAAATTGCTTTTTTAAAAATTTACCTTCTGTCTTAGAATCTATACTGTGTATTGGTTTCAAAAGCAAAAGAGTGGTAAGAGCTAGGCAATTGGGTTTAAGTTACTTAAGTCCAGGGTCACACAGTTAGGAAGTGTCTGAGAAGAGATTTTTTTAAACCCTTACCTTTCATCTTAGAATCAATACTTTGTATTGGTTCTAGGGCAGAAGAGTGGTAAAGACTAAGTTACTTGCCCAGGATCACACAGCTAGGATTTGAACCTAGGACCTCCCATCTCTAGGTCTGGTTCTCAAAACACTGAGTCACCTACCTATCCCCTGGGGAAATTACTTTAGGACTGGAATGGACAGAATAAAAATGACCAATAGGGAATTGCTGGCTGAGATACTTAAGAAGATATTAAAAAGTACTTAGCTGCCCTTGATCATTTCCAGTCATTTGTATCAGATGAATAACATCCCAAAATAATAAAAGAAATGGTTAATACAATTGATAAAAAAAAAAGATTGTGGAGAATAGAAAAATTACCAAAATAACTGGAAATATCTCAATTTTTTAAAAATAAGGGTTGATGGGGCCAGGGCAGAAAAGGTGAGATGTAAAGAGAATGGATACATTGAGATTAACAAAAACACTTAAAAACTAAATTTTCATTGTCAAAAAGAAGGTATGCCATCTATAAAAGCTCTCACATATGCATACTTTTAAAAATCTTCCCCAAAAAGAGTTTAAGTGGTTTTCTAATTCATGTGTTAAAAATATAAAAATGTAACACATTTTTAGTTTTCAAAAACTGACTGACATTAGGGAAAGTAGAAATTCAATAACCAAATTTTAACAAAAAACACTTGTATAATTTGTAGAATGTGATTAAAAAATGAATTTTATTTTTAGAATTCCCATATGCCAACTACTATCCCTAAAGAGTCTAGAAAAACTGAAAACTTTTACCACTAGCTTCTGCTTACCTCACCTAGACTCAACACTGACAAAAGCACCCAGGGAAATAGCAGCCCTATGGTACCCCAATCTTCTGATGGCTATTTTTCTAAATAATGAACCAAGTAGATAGATTTTAATATTTTTATTGATTTTCTCATAAATATCCTATTAGTTATAACAGACTATAGAATTTTGCATCCCAAACTCCAACAGAATTCCAAAATTGGATTCTGAAAAATGCTAACGGCTTTCACCCATAGGATTGTTACTCTTTCTTTTTTATTATTTTTTTAGGTATTTGGTAAAAAGCAGTAAGTAAATAACAGAATAGAGATGAGAACGTAGATTAAGAATCATGAGTTCAAAAATCCACTCTGCCACTGATTTGCTGCATCATCCTGGGCATGCCTCTTCCCTTTTCAGTGTCTTCATCTGTAAAATAAGAGGTTTAGAATGAGATCCTTAAAGTTCTTTCTAGCACTGATATTCAAGGATTCTACTTTTTTGGGAAAGAAAGCAAATCCTTGGCAAACAGATTCAGTCTTCTACCTCCTGTTTCTGGTAGATTTGATTTGAATTATCAAACTACCCAATTAACCAGGGGCATTCTGGGAGTCTAGATAACATTTGGCCAGATCAGATTGCAATTGCTTTAGACCAAAGACCATTGTAATGGATAAAGAGAGAATACAGCATGACCTTCAAGATGGGTTAGAAAGGTCAAAATATAATAAGGTTTAAACAAGTTTATAAGAATAACAATGGGTAACATTCCAGTGCTCATTTCAGGTAATATTTGGGAGAGCAAGAGAAATAAAAGATAGGTAGGAAGGTAAGACTTAGAGGGGAAAGGAAACCTGAGAGAAATAATAGATCCAATCAAAAAGTTGAAAGTAAAGAAAAAAAGTCCAAATAAGAATCTAAAAAGATTCTGAAAGGTTATGTGCCAGACTGTCTTTTTACAGACTCTTGAGATTTTAGGACCATTTGTTGAAACTCAAGAGAGAAGCATCTGAGTCAAAAAATGCATTTTTTCATGTAGAGTTCACAGATTTTTTTTTAATAAATGGGAGCACTTTTTTCTTCCTCCCATTTATCTGTTTTTCTTCTTTGAATGCTCTTCAATTTGTGTTTTCCTTATAAAATATAGTGAGCAAAACTAAATATAATAATGATTTTATATGCTCAGCTACGGCTAATAATACAATGAAAGCACTGGTTCTGGAGTCAGAAAGACTTGAGTTCAAATCTTCCTTCTGACATTTACTAACTGTGACCTTGGGCAAATAACTTGACCTTTGTTTGCCTTAGTTTCCTCCACTATAAAATGGGAATAATAATAGCATCCCTCTCACAAGGTCGCTGTTGAGGATCAAATAAGAGAGTATGTGTAAAAGTGCTTGGCACAGCACCTAGAACATAGTATAAATTGTATAAATTTCCCTTATTCCCTTATTTTCTCCCTTATTCCCTTCAGTTAGGCAAAAGGGTTCTGCACAAACTTTTCTCTTAATAACTTAATTTTAAAAGTTAAAAATATTTATACAAGGCTTTATGATTATTAAATATATTTTAACCATAATTTCACTTGGTCTTCATTATAACCATATGAGGTAGTTAATGGAATATATTTATTTTATAGATACTTCCCATCCCCCTAACATAGCTGGAATTTGGAGTCTAGATGAGGAAGCAGTACATAAGCATCAAAATATAACCAGGATGGGAGCAGCTCAGTAGATAGAGTGCCATACCTGGAGATGGGAGGTTCTGGACTCAAATATAACCTCAGACAGTTCTAAGCTGTGTGACCCTGAGGAAGTCACTTAACCCCAACTGCATAGCCCTTACCGCTCTTCTGCTGAGAACCAATAATCAGGATTTATTCTAAGACAGAAGGTAAAGGTTAACAAAAAAGATAACCAGGCAAGTTATCCTTCCAAAAGAGGGTCACATAATTTAATTGCTAGTTCAAAAGAGAAATGGAATATGGTAATATTGAGTAATCAAGAAAGGTTTCACAAAGAAGGTAGAGGTTGATGGACAGTTCCTTTGACAATGAGAGAAGAGGAATGATGGTGCTCTAGCAGCAAGAATGGCATGACAAGGATATGGAGAGAGAAATCCACAGTTCTTTTAGGACAAAAGGTAGACAAGACTTTCTGATACACCAGAATATAATATATAGTACAAAGCTCAACTATCTCACCATCCTTTCCTATTTTTGCCTTCTCTCTGCCTGGTTTTCCTTTAGCAAAAATATTTGAAAACTATTGAGTGTTTTGATTTGTCTTTTTAAGAGAAAAAGAATGATTTAGAACATTTTAGTAATTAAGAATTACCTGTCGTCTTTTGCAATTATATTGGAGGCTGTGTTAATGATGGGAACTCATGGAGTCTGAATTAATAAGAGCAAAGTATGACCAAGTTGCTCCTAGTTTGCTCTTCATTAAGAAAGAAAGTCAAGTGGAGTTTTAGATTTTTTGGTGCTAATTGAATGTGTCAGTTAAAGAATTAATTAAAGTTATGAACTCCTTGCTATGATTAGGAATGAATGATTAGTTCATTATAAATGGAGAAGAGTTGTAATAAACAAGCAAGATATATAATGAGTTTGTGTTTTCATTTATTTAATTAGATCTACAACTGCTCTCATACATACATACTCTCCTGGGAACAAATAAAGTGAATGTCGGCTTTTGACAAAAACTATTTTTCTACCAATGTACTCACTCACATGTATATATAATGGAAAGCGCACTGCATTTTAAGTCAGAAGGCTGGAACTCAAATTCCATCTCCAATACCTACTGTATGACCCTGAGTCTTTAAAGGTCTAATCTTATTGAACCTCAGTTCCCTCCTCTGCAAAATAAGGATAATAATAATAGTCTTCCAATACCTTCCAGAGTTATTTTGAGAAACAAATGAGTTACCCAGAAAGCACTTTGTTGCAAGTGTCTCTAGTAAGTGAATCATTTAGATAAAAAGAAAGTTATCAGGGACACTTAGAAGGTGGATCAGTGGATTGAGAGATAGGAGGTCCTCCATTCAGATCTGTTCTTAGAGACTTCCTTACTGTGTGACCCTGGCCAAGTCACTTTAACCTTCATTGCCTAGCCCTTACTCCTCTTCTGCCTTAGAACCAATACACAATATTAATTCTAAAATGGAAAGTAAGGGTTTAAAAAATAAAAAAGAAAGTTATCAGGATTAAGTGCTGGTTTGGGGAATAACTATATAGCAAGTGGTTCAATTATTACCTTAACTTTTAAAAATAATGTAAAACCTCATTATGATGATTCTAAAGCATATGCTAGAGATAGATAAAAGGAATGAGTAATTAAGGTGAATGGAAGCGCATCTTCAAAATATCTCATTTCAGAAATAGGGCCAGAAAAATGTGGCCAAATTTATATTACCAAATCTGAGGGGCATATTCATATATAGCAATGATAATAATAAGGGACACTTACATAATACTTGATAGTTTCATAAGTGCTTTGCTTAAATTATCTCATTTAATCTCATCCAAACATGTCAGCTAGGATTAGTATTTTATATGTAGAAATGTTCTATAATCAGCTGAAGACATAGCTGCAGACTTTGTAAAGAAGTGAGTACTGGATACATAGATTTGGGATTCATCTACATAGAGATGCCATGGAAGAGTCATAAATTGGGAATAATCCTGGACTGGGAGTCAAAAGACTTAGGTATAAATCCTAAAACTTTTACTTACTATATGTTATTAAAGTCATCTTCCTTACCTTCTAAATGACAGGGTTGAACCCTCCTTTCTGGCACTAAGATTTATGAATGATAAGAAGCCCAAGGGAGAAAAAAAGAGAGAGAAGAAAGGAAAGCCAAAAACAGGATCTTGGGAAATATTACCTTTAAGTGGTCAGGAAAAGGATGAGAAGCTAGAAAAGGAAACAGACTGATAGGTAGGAGGAGAACTAGGAAACTACAGTGTCTTGGAAGCTAAGAGAAAGCCTGGATGGAAAAAGTAGTGAACAATGTCTAATGGTACAAGGCAGCCAAAGAGGTATTTAATTATAGGAAGCTGAGTTGAATTGAAGGAGGTTAAGAACTGAAAAATTTCATTGGGTTTGGTAATCACAAGCATAATGGGCACTTAACTGTTGGATGGTTGTTTGGTTGAAAAGATGCAGTTATTGTCCCTCAAATTTAAAAAAGATGAAGATTAATAAATAGATGAAAAATCTTTAAGTTGGGTTCAAGAAATCAACCACCAAAATAATGAATGGAGTGGCACAGCTAGAGAACTGTTCATGTGAAAACATCCTGAGGGAATCTTAGTGGAGTGAATTTTCAATATGAATCAAACTTGTGGCTTGTTTTCCCAAAAATGTGTTCTTACATAGTATTAAAAAAAATCCCAGTGTTTAGAATGAATGAGATAATCATTATACAGCTGTCTACCCTTATTCAATTACAGATTTGTTGCATTCTACAGGTCACATTTTAGGAAGGAAATTGAAAAACTAAAGTCTAGAAGAAAGTGACCAGGATGGTGAGAGGTCTGGACATTATACCATATAAGAATCAGGGGGGCAGATGGGTAGCTCAGTGGATTGAGAGCCAGACTTAGAGACGGGAGGTCCTAGGTTCAAATCTGACCTAAGCCACTTCCCAGCTGTGTGACCCTGGGCAAGTCACTTGACCTCCATTGCCTAGCCCTTACCACTCTTCTGCCTTGGAGCCAATACACAGTATTGACTCCAAGACAGAAGGTAAGGGTTTAAAAAAAAAAGAATCAGTTGAAGTATCTGAGAATATTTAACACAGAGAAACCATTTATCTGGACCATAATAACTATCTTCAGGTATATAAAGGATCATCATATCAGTTATCCTTAGACTGCCTAGCCCCAGGGGGAAGAACATGGATCACTCATTGGAAGTTGCTAAGAAGTTGAACCTTGCTCAATATGTTAACTGTAGGTTCCTGGCCAGTAGTTCCTCCAAAATGAAATGAGTTGCCTCTAGAGGTAGTTCCTCATCAAAGGGTAATCTTTGAGAGAAGGCTGGCCAGCCCTTTATCAGGTAGGGTATAAAAAAGATTCCAGGTCAAGTATGGCCTTGATTAATTGTACTTAAGCCCTTCATATCCCCTTTACTGTTATCAGGCCAACACTTATACAGTAATTTTCTTTTTAGATGCAAATGTTTCACTTCATTCCACAGTTAATATTCCAAAATATTTCCTATTTGATTTCCCCTTTTAATCAAGAACAAATTAGGGGCAAATTGGTCGTCCTTTACCCTAGTTTTTACAGAAGAAAACTAAGACTCTGCAATAGCTAAACCCATGGAGCTTATCATAGTTTAATTAATTGACTCCATCTAGTAAAGATCATGCTTTACTCCATTAAATATAAAGCTCACAGATGGCGATATTCTAGTCACATTATTCTTGTATCCTCCTTGTCAAGAAAACTTTGGGAGTTTGAGAATCTTTAACTCCATGGAAATTGCTCATTTTTTTCTCTGTCTTGAAAGGCACTGACAAATTAGAGCATGACCAGAGGAGAGGTACCAGAATAATGAGTTGATGCAAAACCATTTCTTGCGAAGAACAGCTGGAGGTCCTGAGGATGTTTAGCCTAGAAAAGAGAAGACTTCAGGAAAATGTGATAGCCATCTTCAGCTATGTGAAAGGATGTCATGGGGAAAAGGATTATGTTTATTTCCTATGGCCCCCGAGAGGCAAACTTAGACCAATGGATGAAAGTTACAAGAAGGCAATTTTTGGTTCAACATTAGCAAGAATTTTTTAACACTTTCCCAAAAAAGTTTCCCAAAAAAGAAACATGCTGCTTTAAAAACATGCTTGTAAAGTATTGAATTCATACATTTAAAGCTGAAAAGTACCTTAGAGGTAATTTAGTCCAATGTCTTACTTTTCTACAGAAGGAAACTAAGGTCCAGAGAAGCAATAAATGAGATCATTGTTTTAGAATTGGAAAGGATCTTAGAGACCATGAGGTCCAACTCCTTTATTTTACACATGAGGAAATTTAGATACAGAAAGTTTAAGTGATTTCCCTAGGATCACCCAGCTAGTAAATGTCAGAAATGGGGTTTGAACCCAGGTCATCCTGACTCTAAGCCCAGTACCTGTGAAGATTAAATTGAACTCTCCCCTGATTGTAAAAATGAAAATAATTAACTCTCCCCTGATTATAAAGATTAAATTGTACCCCATGCCTATTTTTAGATTTAATCACCAAAAGTATAAACACCTTACTTAAAGTTGAGTGGAAAGATCTGCCCAGTTTTAGATTTAATCACCAAATGTATAAACACCCCATTCACACTTGAGTGGGGGAGGTCTGTGACCCACATGTGTAATCATGGGTGATGAATCAGAATCAACTGACTGACTCCTGGGCAGTCCTAAAGCAGGACTTCAACTGTGATTGGTAGATGTAGAATTAGGGGAAGCCACAGGAAGTGATGCAAAAGAAAGTGTCTTTAAAAGGGAGTAACAACTTCCTGAGTGCAGTTCTATTGACAGTTCTTTCTTTCTTTGGAATGGAGAATCTGTTGACTAAACCTGAGACATATTGAGTGAAAGGCTGACTCCTTTCATATTGGATTTTCTGAAGAGACTAGCCTCAGGAAAGACTTCCCCAGGTCTTCAACTTTGCCAAGACCTAAGGACTAACTCTCCCTGCCCAGGTTGAACCAGAAGCCAGGAGTAAAATACTTAGTGCTTAGGCTAGATATCTTACCCTATCCTCTCTCTGATTTCCTACTTCATTTTTTCTATATTTTTTAATAAATTATGAATAAACCTCTTTGGAATTAACATAAACTCCTGGCGATCCTATTTTAAAAATATAATCTAGTCCAACCTTTTTGCCCTTACATAACCCAACCACTATCCTATGATTGAATATGGTACCTCATGGTTGAATAACTTGCCCAAGGTCACAAAGGTAATAAGGGAATGAATCCGATTCTAAATCGGGTATCTATATCTAAATCTGGCATATTTTCCACCACACCATAATGCCTTCTTAGACTTCCAAAGTATTTAAACCTAGAGGGTGATTTATCAGAGAGTTTGTAAAGAAAACCCATGCTTTTCATAAGAGACAGAGTAGATGTTTTTAGGATTCTATGAATCCATGTTCCATCAAGTAAGGGCTATATAGCCTCTAACCACTAAGATATTGTGAACTATGTGAATTCAGCTATAGAATTTTGTCTCCCTAATCAGTTGATACCAGGAACTTTTTAAAATTCTTACCTTTTGTCTTAGAATCAGTACTAAGTATTGGTTCCAAGGCAGAAGAGTGGTAAGGGCTAGGCAATGAGGGTCGTGACTTCCTGAGGGTCACACAGGTAGGAAGTTTCTGAGGTCAAATTTGAATACAGGACCTCCTGTCTCCAGGGCTAGCTCTCTATATACTGAACCATCTAGCTGTCCCTAACACTAGGAATTTGAAGGAAAGGAAATTGTCTTTGTTTTACATTTTTAGAGAGATACACGAATCTCTCAAACTAGTTAGCCTTAATCTCTATGTAGAAAAAACCAAGAGGATGCAGAGTGTCTGTTGTCCATACTATGAGATGTAGTTTGACGGACAGACATTCTGTAGACAAACACTACAAATAAAAAATAAATTTAACCCAGAATTGAAAAGAAGGATGGACTAGATTGCCATTGCAAAATTGCAAGGTTGTCTTAATATTCCCAAGTTTCTCTCTTAAACAAAGTCACATCTTTATAACACTAATATTCTTCTAGTGATATATATCTGAGTCATGGATATCCAAAGCTGACAATGAGAAACAACTTGTGGGTGTAAACAAAGTAAAATCCATTATATAAACAAAGAATTACAGAGGAAAAGCGGAATAAAGGATGCCTCCATCATTGAACAAGAACAAAAGACACATGATGGGCTGGCTACACATCCCACATGTATCCTTTCCTTGCCAAGAGAACTCAAAGAAGTTTCCCCAGCACATGTGAACCACTTATGGCAAACTTACCGAAGAGCACAGACACATGTCACAGGGTGGTCAAATGGAATAAAGGGATTGTGATCTGCACTGTTGGAGGGAAATACCCACCTCAATGAGAAAATTGATTCACTGGAGTTAGAGTAAATAAATTCAACTGTGGGGTTCATATCCCAGTGAAAGTGAAGGGAAAAAAAAGAGAAAGAAATGTAATCTCAAAGTTGAAAATTGGAACTACCCACTCACAAAATACTTTATTAGACCAAAGAACTTTAATTAGTCAAATATGTGAAAAGGAAAATGGCCAAAATTTGCTACAAATTCTTTTAGATCTGAAACCAGAAAGGAGTTATATGCCAGATAGTGAGTTATTAAAGTCAACCAACACCTCCATCACAAACAAAGTATAAAACCTATTAATTCTGTGGAACTTTCATATTGAGAAATCTCATTCAGTATTCCTTCTTGCATTTAAGTCCACAACCCCACCACAGTGAAACAGAAGAATAAGCAATCTGACAAGCTTAAAAATCAGGTTTCGGCTGTAGGGATTCTCTAGGGTTCAAAATCTGTCATTCCCCTATTCTCAAAGCAGACACCTCAAAAAGCAACAGATACTGAGTCTATACATTCAAAGGGAGGGGGGGAATTAGGAGAGGGATAAGTCTCAAAGAAGGGTAGAAAGCAGGGCTAACACAACACTTGATCACAAGTAAGTAGGGGGGGCAGCTAGGTGGCTCAGTAGATTGAGAGCTAGACCTAGGTTCAAATCTGACCTCAGATCTAGCTGTGTCTTTACCTTTACCCAGGCAAGTCTTTACCTCTCTTCTGTCTTAGAACTAATACATAGTATTAATTCTAAAATAAAAGGTAAGAGTTTGGGGGTTTTTTTAATATCAAGTTAGTTGAGATTAAAACCTAATAGAAAGACACCTGGAGATTCACCTGGGACAAATCCTCTCCCATGGATATTAAGATGTTACTCAGAGCATAAATCTGGCTAGTATTTTCCCATTCCTTAATCCTGTAGAGCTAAAGGCACCAGAAGTTAAGAATCAGGACTGTGTCCAATTGGAGAAAGAGAAGTGCCCAAAAGGATATGACTGGGAATATTTTTTATGATGAAACATCAATCAAAAAGAAATCATTAAGTGATTAAAAACTGTGTTAAGTACCAAATCCAAAAATGACTGAATAAGAAGCTAGTCCAGAAGCAAAGAAGCTACCAACCAAAGGGTAAATATGTAGCACCTCAAAGAGAAACCAAGCACAATGAACAATGATGATAGTATGAACCACTATTACCTGATGAAAGACAGTTTAATGGAAAAATGGTAGATACTTCCAAGACTCCCCAAAGGTCATAAAACAACAGGAAAAACTTTCAGAATAGTTCAAAAGAGAAATAAAAGTCATGAAAGAAGAAAATAATTTAGGACAAAAAATGTAGTCCTCAATGTAGAATTTAAAAATACAAAAAAGCAGAGAAGGAAATATTGAATACATGATGAAGAACCTCTCAGAAGAAGCTGTGGGAGTGAGAATAGATGATTTAGAGCACAAAAATGCTGATATTATGGGCAAATTTAGTAGAAGCAAAAGACAAGAATGTTAACAAATCACGTGAATTCCACCAGAGACAAAATAAATGACCTTGAAAATAGGATACACAGAGATAACGTAAGAATCACATCTCCCAGAAAAAATTGAACTTCAGCTAGTCATCCCTACGCTTATTAATATCATCTTGATAATAATGTAATAAATGGCAGTAGAATAAAAATCACATTATGAGATGAATTTGCAATTTTATTGAAAGCTATATTTGCTTATCCTCAATTAAGGAAATGTTTCTGGGCTTGTGAGGGCTTAAGGACTACACCACTTACTCCTCCACAAAGGGGATCCCATACTCAGGACCCAGGCATGCAGCTTGGGCATGGTTCAATCCTGGGAAAGTCTGACTATTTTTTTAAACCTATACCTTCTGTCTTAGAATTGATAGTAGGTATAAGAAAGCATTAAAGGGTAGGCAATGGGGGTTAAGTGACTTGCCCAGCATCACATAGCTAAAGAAATGTCTGAGGTCACATTTGAACCCAGGACCTCCCATCTCTAGATCTGGCTCTCAATTCACAGAGCCATATAGATGCTCCAAAAAAACCTGACTTCTAAGTAAACACTAAGGATATCTCATATCTGCAAGCTCATTAAAATTCTTTCCTGGTCCACTGGGGGAAAAGTGGTTAAAGCTTCAATTTGGGGCTCACGGGTAGGTTTCCCTAAAGAGGGAAAGTAGAAAGGTCCTATGAAAAATATGGATCATATCTGGCATAGGTATTTTTTCTCTTCCACACACAAAAAAAAAAATCCCAAGCATAAAGAACTCATAGTCTACAATGACAAATTGACTTAAAAGTATTCAGCAATTTAACATAATTTTTGCTACAATCTGGGCTTTGATACCTAGTGCCTATCAGAGCATGACACAGTCATATCTGATGCAGAAGTTTCTCATGCCACTCATTGGACCTAGATCCTCTGGATTTTCCAGACTCACAAGTTCAGTTACAGTCCTGTATATGCCCACTACAACAATGGTTATTCACCTATTCAGGATAGAACTTACAAAGCAGAAAAGATAACTAGGAACCCAAGAGTCAGCTTGCCATGTTATGCTCCATGTTGGAGTGGTTCCCACAATACCCAGCTGTCACAAGCAAGGGAAAGACCAAAAGCAATTCAGATTATTATGTATACCAAAATGACAAAGTCCTTTCAGAGCTTGGCCACCACACAGGTCAGAAGTAGCTAAGAATGTTCTCATTACTCAAATGATGCCCCTGGAGTACCCAAAAAGAATTACCCAGAGAACTCCAGGCACTCCCTCCCTGGGATGGCTCTTATTAATTAACAAGTTTCAAGTTCTCACTATTTAATTTCTCACCTTTCTTCAGGAAAGGCTGCTTTTTTTCAGGCTATCAGAGTTGTTTGCATGGGTTATCTAAGGAGAAACTGAAATTAAGATCTCATAGTATATCAATGATGATAAAACCAAATATAATAATAGCTGGCAAAATTACAAAGAATAAAGATGGTCCCAAGAATAAATATTAGAAAACACCCCTTCTCTCCTTCGCAGTAGTAGGAGAAGGAAAATACTGCATATATTTTCAGACTTTTTCAATTTGCTGATTTTTTCTCTTCTTTCTGTTTTTCTCCTTAAAAAATGTTATTTGTTACATGAGATGGCTACTTAGGAAAGGGAAGGGAGATATCAAAACATATGGACAAAATATAAGAAGAATGATAGTTGACTTTTAGATAGCTCTTTGGAATGTTATTATATTTGTTGTTAAATGGTTTCAGTCATGTCTGGTTCTTTGTGACCCCATCTCAGATTTTCTTGGCAAGGACATTGGACTGGTTTCTCATTTTCTTCTCCAGTTCATTTTACAGATGAGGAAACTGAGACAAATAAGGTCCAGTGGCTTGGCCAGGGTCACGTCACTAGTAGGTGTCTGAGAGCAGATTTGAACTCATCTCCCTAACTCCAGGCCTAGTACTCTATCCACTGTGCCACCTAGCACTTTATGTACTTTTCTTCATTTGATCCTCACAACAATCTCAACTAATGAGAGAGGGAAAAAACAAACTATCCAGATATATTTTTCTTAGTGTGATACACTGACTCAATTTCTCCCTAATCTGTTAATAAATCTTATTTAGATAGAAAATTTTTCCATTCTTATTTCTAAAATATACTAAGTTCCCAAAATATATAGAAAAATAAAAAGAAAGGGACTTTTTCTTTAGAGAGACGTATTAGTAATTTTCAAATGTCAAATGTTATGTTAGTCCCTTCCTGAAGGGTGTGACATTAATACCCTATTAGATTTCATTTTTAAATATCGGAAACCATCAGATAAATAGCAAGTTCCTGGTGCAAATGGCTTTGGTCCTTCCTCTCTTGTTTGCATCCGTACTCTGCCACCCCAATAGGAAAAACTACAATGACTACATATTCCTTTGAAATGTAACCCAAGTGCTATTAAATGTATATGCAAAATACTGAGTCCATAAATGTGCCTGATTGAGCTCCAGGAAATAAGGCTTAAACCAGAAGGAAAATGTGGCTCAGAGGATAGACAGACAGCCTTATAGTCAGGAAAAATTGAATTCAAGGGACAACTAGGTGGCACAGTGCATAGAGTCAGGCCAGGTGTCAGTAGGATCTGGGTGTAAATCTGGCCTCAGACACTTTCAGCTTTGTGACCCTAGGCAAGTCACTTTACCCCATTTACCTAACCCTGTCTTAGAGTTGTCACTAAGAAGGAAAGGGTTTAGGGGGGAAAAAAGAAAAGAATTCAATAGATATTAATTCAAGTTGCTGAATTTCTCATTGCCCTGGGCATCTTTCTTAGACTCCTTAGTTACAGACTAGTGGACGATCTGCATGGAGTTTCTATATCTTTAATCTTTTACATGATGAAATCCTAAGTCTAAACAAATCAATCAAGATTAAAGTAGTAGTTGGTGGGATCAGGACCAAAGAAGTATCAAGAAAGTAATAAAGGCAAGTACACAAAACAGATGAGGTCAGGTACACCAAGGAAGCTAAGAAGAATCAGAGTGAGCTCTGATAGAAGGAAAGCTATTATGCCAATGTGATGGGAGCCATATTCTAATTCCTTCCCCTATGGAAACTGACCTATTTTTTCCTGAAAAGACACTGAGACCATCCTTGAGTTTTGGCTGCATAAGAGGACTAAAGTTCAGGCTGCTGGCATCGCTATCTTAGCCTGTGTAAAAGCAGTCTCAAGTGTCTCTAAGAGTTGTTTGAGGGGGCAGCTGGGTGGCTCAGTGAATTGAGATGGGAGGTTCTAGGTTCAAATCTGGCCTCAGACACTTCCTAGCTGTGTGACCCTGGGCAAGTCACTTGACCCCCATTGCCTAGCCCTTACCACTCTTCTGCCTTGAAGCCATGACTCCAAGACAGAAGGTAAGGATTAAAAAAAAAAAGTTGTTTGATCTCTAACTGGTGGGGAAAAAAAAGTGAGCAACTACCACGAGCAGAGGAGCTTCACGAATGCTTAATGAATACAAAGTTCTCAATGCCTGTCTTTATTAAATATCCTTCTCACGTAAACCATTGCAATATAGCCATGTATTACATTGTAATCATCGTAATACAGTCATATCAATCATGTAAATACAGCCAAGTAAATCTCTGTCTCTCTGTCTCTCTCCCCCTCCTCTCTCCTTCTCTATCTCTGTCTCTGTCTCTCCTTGTCTCTCCCCCTCCCTTTTAACATTTCATGCCTATGAGTATCTCATTATTGATGACCTATGGATGTCTCATATTAAGCCTAGATACCAGAAGATTATAAGCAAGACCATCCAGGAACATCAGAGTTTGCTCCATGGAGTCCCTTCCATTCTGCATCTACTTCATACTTTGCTTTTGCCCCAGAACAAAAAACAGACCCATTTAGTTCTTCAAAATGTTGTTTTATTCTTAAACTAAACACTGGCTCAATGTGGGGTTATTATTGATGGGGGAAATGGGCTTGGTTGAATTATTCCGCCATACAACCTAATTCTCCATCACAGGGAGGTTGCCTTTATGAGTCTGCAATGCACTGCTCCTAATTGTCAACTAATTTCTCTAATTGAACACCAATGAGTTCAATCTCCTAAAGTAGAGGGAAATACCATCTAATTAAAAGCTTACCAAAGCTGACCTGAGATAGTTGTTCCCAGCAATGTTCCTTTCCAATTAGTGGAATGGTAAATGGTGATGATAAAGCAGCATTCAATGGATACAAATGATCATAGCTGTGTTGTGGATACTGTGATTTAGAGGAGAAAATAGGATGGGGAGAAATGTCTTCAAATATGAAAAGATCAGAACTTAGAGGGATAAAAGGAAAAGGAAGGAAAGTGGGATAATATCATCTCTGGTCAAAGTCAAACTGTCCTTTCTTAACTGCCATGAAATGGTAACATGCCAGGAAGTAGGACTGTGGTGGAGTCAGCTCAAAAGGGCTCTCAGGAAAGTGATTTGTGAAATTTTCAGTACAAGCACTTACACTGCAGAAAAGAGAGGGAAAAAACTGTACCACAAATCAAGACTTGCTTTATTATTTTGTCGTTTTCTAGAATTAAGAACTGTTAATAATGAGGATTAAGCTTGAAAATGTGTTTGAGTACATTTTCTGTGTCAGAGTCAGCTGTTAAATATTTACCAGCACTTACCACTTCTTGGAAGACACTGTGGAACTTCCAAGGACATCAAAGGAATATGGCAAGCTCCTTTGAGTTGTCAGTAAGACTAGGATCTTCTCAGCCAGGAGTGAGCTCTTCCTCCAGTGAACACTTTCTCCACATTACTCATCCCATTCTCTGAAACTCAATCTTGCATTCTAATTATTTCTGTATTGGGCCCTTCCCAACTGGATTATACATTTATTAAGGGCAGGGATTATGTTTTATTTGCCTTCTCCTCTCTCTCCCTTATCCTTCCCTGAAATCTAGGTCAGGACCCTATAAATAGGAGGTCAATAAGAGAAGCAATGGAAATACATTATATAATTAATATATATGTATATATATATATATATGAATGCATTCATCATAAATAACATAATTAATGAAAGCATTGGACATGTGGTCAGGAAAGAAGTGGATTCAAATTCCCATTCTCGATCCTTAAAAGCTGTGTGACCCTGGTCAAGTCACTTTGTTTTTCTGTGTCTATTTCCTCATTTATAAAAGGAAACGATAGTTTTTTATTGCTGACCCTTTCTTAACCTTTTCCTTCTGCTTTTTTAGAATCAATAATACTAAGTACTGTTTACAAGGCAAAAGAGCAGTAAGGTCTAGGCAATTAGAGTGAAGTGACCTGCCCAGGATCATACAGCTAAAGAGTGTCTAAGGCCCACAAGGTCTTTATGAGAAAAGTACTTTGTAAGCTGTAAACCAGTATAGAAATGTGAAATTCTATTATTAAATAGATTAATAAATAACTTATTATTAATAATAGTAATAATAATACTTATTTAAGATCTATAAAGACTATTATTTCACTTTCTTCTCAAAATACAATTATTATTCTAATTTTATATATTGGGGAAATTAAGAAAGCCAGAGGTTAAGTGATTTGCTCAGGATCACAGAGCTAATAAGTATCTGAGGTAGAATTTGAACACCAGTCTTCATGACTCCAGGTCCAGCATGCTATCCACTATGCCATTTAGCTACCATATAGATAGACATAAATGATAAGAGATAGAGGCAGTTAGAAATAGAGATAGAGTAGATGTAGATACAAATATAGGAATCAATAGATAGATGCCACTAAGTAGTGTTGGCCCCCAAGACATGAAGACCTCCAGGTCAAAACCCTGCCTCAGACAGATATTAGCTATATAATCATAGACAAAGACCTTGGATCAGTAAAAGAGATAAACACCTGTAGGTGGTAGCATACAACTGAGATTTTCAATGAGGGGCAGGAGATGGGCTGGCCCTTCCCCCCATTCTTCATACACCATGCCATGTCCAGCCATTATCTAGAGCAAATCACTAGAATTCTTTGTTTTCTTGTTTTCTCCCTCTGAAAAGTCACAATGCTGATACCTGTAAGGATGTCATATCACAGAATGAAAGTTGTACTAATTCAAGGTTTCTTGGGAAACTGGGATTTCTGACCAGAGAAAGGGGCGTTATTTTGTGAAAAAGAAAAGAAAATGTGCTTTCTGTACCACTTTGATGTCAAAGTTACAATGTATAGCCAAAAGTCGTTTTGACAGCTGGATTTCCACAAATGTTAAGATAAAATTGTGGCATCAATTACAAAACATTCACAAGGTTATTAAATCGATCCCTTTGGTGGATATCCATGTTTCTCTGTGCTTTATGGCCACTCTATTAGTTTTTAGTTTAAAAACAGGTTTTGAAGAAATTCCTAGCAAGTCTTATCACTCCTTTCCTTCTCCCCCTCTTAGCATAATCCATTAGCTTTGGACATAGTCTTTTTCTGAGACAGATACAATACCCCATCAGGTTTCCTGTCACTTCTGTATTTTCAAAGAGCATTTTCAGGTCAAACTCTAAGTAGTGGTGTGTCTCCTATCTTATTAAGTTATAGCTTCTGGCAGCTTTTTTTGAACAGTGACTAAGAGTAATATAATAGGAATATAGATTTCTTTAACTTGACTGTTCAATCATATTGACTTAAAGAAAGTTACGAGTCCTTAGCCCTAAAATGTCAAATCACTTCATAATCTCATTTTCTCATTCTGGAAAAGAAAAATAATTCGTTTTCTTTCTAACTACACCTAGAAGACTTTCAGTTCCAAAGAGTAGGAAAAACTCTCATCTCCTGCCAAGATGTTGCTCTTTCTTGCTTCCTGGTGCCAGACTAGCAACATTCACCCAGCTCGACCTCCTCTAAAACTAAAGTTAAAGATCAGAAGCTTGAGGTCCCTCAGGATGAACTTTTAAAAGTGATCATGCAAAACCAGAGCAGGAAGAAAGGGGAGGAACATGGCAAACAAAGTATTCTGCAAAAGTTTCAGACTAAAAGGCACAATGGAGATTGTATATCATTAGAAAAGACTTTTGTAGCAAGCCATAGCTAAGAAGGGTTCACTAGAGCTTTGCCTCAGGGCACCTGAATTTACAGGACATCATTAGCACCTACACTCTCTCTGCAGGGGGAAAAAAAACAAGTTTATTATCTAGTAAATAACAAAATTTGGTTACTTGGAATCTGCCAAAGATCTGATCCCTGTCAGTTATAGGAATTCCTCAATAACCTGACCCAGGTCTGCTCTTTTCCCTCAGTGGAATTGATATGTCCATGCTTCTTCCCTGATAAAGTCTTATATTCGGAAGTCTCTCCTCAAAGATCTCACTTAATCTCCAAATTTAATGTATCTGAAAAAAAAGTTAACTATAAGGCATATGCTCTGATATCCTGCATACTAGATTGATTCATTATCGCTCTGGTTAAGTAGAGCATATGGCAAGGGGGAACTACCATATCTAACTAATCCACTTATAGGCTGCATCCCATAAAATCCTATAAAGTCAACCTGAAGGTTAAAGGTCTCCTTGCAATGGGACCAGACAATCTTGGACAAAGATATAGAATTGGGCCATCAACTCCAGTGTTCAATGGACATGTATTCACAACTATGGATTCAAATACTACTTTCCTCCAAACTCAGCCATCATTTTCACTCTATAAAAAGCTAGGAATAAGAGTACTCAGCTCTTTGCTTCTATGGAATAGGCTCATAGTCTAAGGGGACTGATGGAATGGAGGAGGTAATTAGAGAGGTCTCCATAGTGGAACCAAACAGAAAGACAAAAGTGAAATAAAACACTGGACATCCACGTCCCTTAGACAATCAGAAGCAGGACAGCTTGCGGGATAAAATAACATCAAAGTGATTTCTAGATTACATTTTGTACCTTGTACAAAGGTCTTTTTATCGTAATCAAAATAAAATGGATTTAGGAAGACGAGACAAGGAATTAATCTTGAATCTGTAACAGAAATACATAGAGAGCAAGCTACATGCATGCTTTTCTTCCTGCCAGATCAGTCTCTACAAGCCAGATTAGAGCGGTAGAAAAAAATGACCCTAGCCAAAAAGAATGTATTGTATGAAGTGATTTGATTCATTTCTATGAACAAGTTAGAGATACACATCTGGGATCTCCGGGGGCAACAAAATGAGGTCGGGAGTGATAAAGGAATAATTTAGTGAGCCTCAGTTGTTACTCAATATGAGTAATCATTGCCAATGAAGCCATCACACTAGGTAATTAAACCAATTTGTCTCAAAGACATGATTCACCAACCCTCTGTGGACAAAGTTCCCCTTCTAGACTGACTTTAACATTTTGATCTTACTTTATCTTTTTAATTATTTCTTGGCTTCCTATTTTATAGCATTTGACAAGAAGATTTTCTGAACCACCTGGGTCGTACGTCATTCTTCCATATTGCTAATCTTTATGAAGTTGGATGATTCTGAATTTTCTAACAATACTTTACGTTATGCTCTATTTACAATGAGTTAACTCCACTGGGGAAAATCATAATACTAACTCACTCACAATTGAATAATAAGGACTTCACTGGATCCCTATGACAGCCCTGCTAATATGTAACAGTAAATATTAAAAATATTACTACTCCTATTTTACAGGTGATGAAACTGAGGCTTAATGAAGTTTAAAATGTCTCACAATTTTGTTGTTGTTTAGTCATTTTTTCAGTCATGCCTATACCTTACTGATCTTCTGCCTCGGAACCCATATACACAGTACTGATTCTAGAATGGAAGGTAAAGTTTTAAAATGTAAAAATGTTTCTCCCAAAAGAAAAATGTCAAGTTGGAGATTGTGACTGCTTTAAACCTCATCTGGGACAGTAGTATTCTGGGTATGTGGCCATCATATTGTTTATCTCTGAATGGGATTAATACCTATAATGTATGAAACTAAAGGACTTAAATCTAGATTGATCATGACAAATTTAATGGAAAACTTTAGGGGAAAGGCCTGACCAAGTAATAAGCAATATTTCTTGCAGTCAAAAAACTAATTTTAGAACATGTCCTCATAAGGACAATATCACTTATTATATCAGAAACCAGACCTCTATAGAAAATCATTATTGTTGACAATCAAACTGACTGACACAATTATAGGAACTCCCAAGATATGAATGATAGAATGCTGAGATTGTTCAGTGTTGTTGCTTAGAACTAAAATATCATTTTGAAGAGGAGTGGAATATATTTTGTCAAGCCAAAAAAAATGAGAGTTTATAAGTGTTTATAAGAGTTTATGTGATGGTTATTTTCCAAGTTGTAAAGAAACAATTTTGGCCTGTGAGTGTGAAAGACATAAATTGTTACACAAATAAATGGGTCTTGTTGTCTATGGCATCTAGCTGGCTTATGCCAACAATGTGTACTCGGAGGTGAGAAACTAAGACTTTAGAAATAGTGAACATTTGGGGCATCAAGATGATATGGAGAAAGGCGGGGATAGAAAGGAAAAAGGAGGGAGGAATCATTGATGGTACTAAGATATACTCCAAGAAATGGGGGGGGGGACCTAAATAGAATAATCTTTCTCACACAAAGATACACATGGGAAGGGAAGGGGAAGACAACTCCTATAAGGAGGCGAGGAAGAGAGTTTTTACTTAAACTTACTCTCAGTGAAATCAACTCTGAGAGGGAAGAGCATCCAGATCCATTGGGATCTTGAATTCTATCTTATCCAACAGGGAAAGGGAGAAGGGAAAACCAAGGGGGGAAGGGTGGGAGGGAAGACAAAAAGGGAAGGAAGGATAGGGGGGAGGGGGAGGGAACAAAAAAGGAGGGGCTAGAAAGGGAAATATATCAAGGGAGGGGACAAGGGGGACTGATTTAAAGTAAATCATTGACTTAAAAGGTTATAGCTAAAGAAGAAAGGTCAGAGTTAGGGGAGGATATCAAAATGCCAAGGAGTCCACAAATGACAATCATAACTTTGAACGTGAATGGGATGAACTCACCCATTAAACATAGACAAAAAGCAGAATGTATTAGAATCCAAAAGCTTACCATATGTTGTCTTCAAGAAACACACATGAGCTGGGTAGATACTCACAAGGTCAGAATTAAAGAATGGAGTAAAACCTTCTGGGCCTCAACTGATAGAAAGAAGGCAAGAGTTGCAATCATGCTATCTGACAAAGCCAAAGCAAAAATAGACCTGATTAAAAGGGATAGGGAAGGTAATTATATTTTGTTAAAAGGGACTTTAGATAATAAGGAAATATCACTAATCAACATGTATGCACCAAATAATATAGCACCCACATTTCTAATGGAGAAACTAGGAGAATTGAAGGAAGAAATAGACAGTAAAATCATATTAGTGGAATATTTGAACCAACCACTATCAAATTTAGATAAATCAAATCAAAAAATAAATAAGAAAGAGGTAAAAGAAGTGAATGAAATCTTAGAAAAAATTAGAGTTAATAGACATATAAAGAAAAATAAATAGGGACAAAAAGGAATACACCTTCTTCTCAGCACCACATGGCATATTCACAAAGATTGACCATATACTAGGTCACAGAAACATGGCATACAAATGCAGAAAAGCAGAAATAATAAATGCAGCCTTTTCAGATAACAAGGCAATAAAAATAATGATCAGCAAGGGTACATGGAAAACCAAATCAAAAATTAATTGGAAATTTAATAATATGATACTCCAAAAGCAGTTAGAGAAGAAATCATAGAAACAATTAATAATTTCATTGAGGAAAATGACAATGGTGAGACATCCTTTCAAACCTTTTGGGATTCAGCCAAAGCAGTAATCAGAGGTAAATTCATATCCCTGAGTGCATATATTAACAAACTAGTGAGGGCAAAGATCAATGAATTGGAAATGTAAATAAAAAAACTTGAAAGAAAACAAATTAAAGACCCCCAGAAGAAAACCAAACTAGAGATCCTAAAAATTAAGGGAGAAATTAATAAAATTGAAAGTGATAGAACTATTAAACTAATAAATAAGACTAGAAGCTGGCACTTTGAAAAAACAAACAAAATAGACAAAGTACTGGTCAATCTAATTAAAAAGGAAAGAAGAAAAGCAAATTAACAGCATCAAAGATGAAAAGGGGGACATCACCTCCAATGAAGAGGAAATTAAGGCAATCATTAAAAATTACTTTGCCCTATTATATGGCAATAAATATACCAATCTAGGTGATATGGATGAATATATACAAAAATATAAATTGCCTAGACTAACAGAAGAAGAAATAGAATTCTTAAATAATCTCATATCAGAAGATGAAATCCAACAGGCCATCAAAGAACTCCCTAAGAAAAAATCCCCAGAGCCTGATGGATTCACAAGTGAATTCTATCAAACATTCAGAGAACAGTTAATCCCAATACTATACAAACTATTTGACATAATAAGCAAAGAGCTCCCTCTATGGATCTAAGAGATCCACCATGATCAAGTAGGATTTATACCAGGGATGCAGGGCTGGTTCAACATTAGGAAAACTATCCACATAATTGACCACATCAACAAGCAAACCAACAAGAACCACATGATTATCTCAATAGATGCAGAAAAGCCTTTGATAAAATACAACACTCATTCCTATTCAAAACACTAGAAAGCATAGGAATAGAAGGGTCATTCCTAAAAATAATAAACAGTATATATCTAAAACCATCAACTAATATCATCTGCAATGGGCATAAACTAGATGCATTCCCAATAAGATCAGGAGTGAAACAAGGATGCCCATTATCACCTCTGTTATTTGATATTGTACTAGAAACACTAGCAGTAGCAATTAGAGAAGAAAAAGAAATTGAAGGCATTAAAATAGGCAAGGAGGAGACCAAGTTATTGCTCTTTGTGGATGACATGATGGTCTACTTAAAGAATCCTAGAGATTCAACCAAAAAGCTAATTGAAATAATCAACAACTTTAGCAAAGTTGCAGGATACAAAATAAACCCGCATAAGTTATCAGCATTTCTATATATTTCCAACACAGCTCAGCAGCAAAAACTAGAAAGAGAAATCCCATTCAAAATCACCTTAGACAAAACAAAATACCTAGGAATCTATCTCCCGAGACAAACACAGGAACTATATGAACACAACTACAAAACACTCTCCACACAACTAAAACTAGACTTGAACAATTGGAAGAACATTAACTGCTCATGGGTAGTTCATGGGTAGGACGAGCCAATATAATAAAAATGAACATCCTACCCAAAGTTATTTATCTATTTAGTGCCATACCCATTGAACTTCCTAAAAATTTCTTTACTGATTTAGAAAAAAACATAACAAAGTTAATTTGGAAGAACAAAGGATCAAGGATATCCAGGGAAATAATGAAAAAAAAATACAAAGGAAGGGGGCCTTGCAGTGCCATATCTCAAACTATATTACAACGTAGCAGTTTGGTATCAAAACAATTTGGTACTGGCTAAGAGACAGAAAGGAGGATCAATGGAATAGACTTGGGGCAAGTGACCTCAGCAAGACGGTATATGATAAACCCAAAGATCCCAACTTTGGGGACAAAAATCCACTATTCGATAAAAACTGCTGGGAAAATTGGAAGACAGTGTGGGAGATATTAGGTTTGGATCAACCTCACACCCTACACCAAGATAAATTCAAAATGGGCGAATGACTTGAACATAAAGAAGGAAACTATACGTAAATTAGGCAAATACAGAATAGTATACATGTCAGACATTTGGGAAAGGAAAGACTTTAAAACCAAGCAAGACTTAGAAAGAGTCACAAAATGTAAAATAAATAATTTTGACTACATCAAATTAAAAAGCTTTTGTACAAACAAAACCAAATGTAACCAAAATCAGAAGGGAAGCAACAAATTGGGAAATCTCATAAAAACCTCTGACAAAAGTTTAATTACTCAAATTTACAAAGAGCTAAATCAATTATATAAAAAATCAAGCCATTCTCCAATTGATAAATGGGCAAGAGACATGAATAGGCAGTTTTCAGATAAAGAAATCAAAACTATTAATAAGTACATGAAAAAGTGTTCTAAATCTCTTATAATCAGAGAGATGCAAATCAAAACAACTCTGAGGTATCACCTCACACCTAGCAGATTGGCTA